>NC_092036.1:78009760-78143623 GCF_003086295.3 Arachis hypogaea
AATGAAAAAAAAAAAAAAGAAAATTTCGAAAAAAAAGGGAGAAAACGAAAAAAAAAGGAGGAGAAAAAGAAAGAAATAAAGTTGTGATCCAAGGCAAAAAGAGTGTGCTTAAGAACCCTGGACACCTCTAATTGGGGACTCTAGCAAAGCTGAGTCACAATCTGAAAAGGTTCACCCAATTATGTGTCTGTGGCATGTATGTATCCGGTGGTAATACTGGAAGACAGAGTGCTTTGGGCCACGGCCAAGACTCAATAAGTAGCTATGTTCAAGAATCATCATACTTAACTAGGAGAATCAATAACACTATCTGGATTCTGAGTTCCTAAAGAAGCCAATCATTCTGAATTTCAAAGGATAGAGTGAGATGCTAAAACTATTCAGAGGCAAAAAGCTAAAAGCCCCGCTCATCTAATTAATACTGATCTTCATAGATGTTTTTGGAATTCATTGCATATTCTCTTCTTTTTATCTTATTTGATTCTCAGTTGCTTGAGGACAAGCAACAATTTAAGTTTGGTGTTGTGATGAGCGGATAATTTGTACGCTTTTTGGCATTGTTTTTAGTATGTTTTTAGTATGATCTAGTTAGTTTTTAGTATATTTTTATTAGTTTTTAGTTAAAATTCACTTTTCTGGGCTTTACTATGAGTTTGTGTGTTTTTCTGTGATTTCAGGTATTTTCTGGCTTAAATTGAGGGACCTGAGCAAAAATCTGATTCAGAGACCAAAAAGGACTGCAGATGCTGTTGGATTCTGACCTCTCTGCACTCGAAGTAGATTTTCTGGAGCTACAGAAGCATAATTGGCGCGCTCTCAACGGCGTTGGAAAGTAGACATCCTGGGCTTTCCGGAAATATATGATAGTCCATACTTTGCCCAAGATTTGATGGCCCAAACCGGCGTTCAAAGTCACCCTCAGGAATTCCAGCGTTAAACGCCGGAACTGGCACCAAAATGGGAGTTAAACGCCCAAACTGGCATAAAAGCTGGCGTTTAACTCCAAGAAGAGTCTCTACACGAAAATGCTTCATTGCTCAGCCCAAGCACACACCAAGTGGGCCCGGAAGTGGAATTTTATGTCATTTACTCATCTCTGTAAACCCTAGGCTACTAGTTTTCTATAAGTAGGACCTTTTACTATTGTATCTTGGAATCTTTTGATCACTTTAGAGCTCTAGATCATCTTTGGACATCTAGTTCTTAGATCATTGGGAGGCTGGCCATTCGGCCATGCCTAGACCTTGTTCTTATGTATTTTCAACGGTGGAGTTTCTACACACCATAGATTAAGGTGTGGAGCTCTGCTGTACCTCGAGTATTAATGCAATTACTATTGTTCTTCTATTCAATTCCGCTTGTTCTTGTTCTAAGATATCACTTGTTCTTCAACTTGATGAATGTGATGATCCGTGACACTCATCATCATTCTCACCTATGAACGTGTGACTGACAACCACCTCCGTTCTACCTTCGATTGGGTGAATATCTCTTGGATTCTTGATACACGATGCATGGTTGATCGCCTGACAACCGAGTGCTCGCCTGACAAACGAGCCAGCCATTCCGTGAGATCAGAGTCTTCGTGGTATAGGCTAGAACTGATGGCGGCATTCAAGAGAATCCGGAAGGTCTAACCTTGTCTGTGGTATTCCGAGTAGGATTCAATGATTGAATGACTGTGACGTGCTTCAAACTCCTGAGGGCGGGGCGTTAGTGACAGACGCAAAAGAATCACTGGATTCTATTCCGGCCTGATTGAGAACCGACAGATGGATAGCCGTGCCGTGACAGGGTGCGTTGAACATTTCCACTGAGAGGATGGGAGGTAGCCACTGACAACGGTGAAACCCTTGCTTAAGCTTGCCATGGAAAGGAGTAAGAAGGATTGGATGAAGACAGTGGGAAAGTAGAGAGACGGAAGGGAAGGCATCTTCATACGCTTATCTGAAGTTCCTACCAATGAATTACATAAGTATCTCTATCTTTATCTTTATGTTTTATGCGTTTATCACCATACCCATTTGAGTTTGCCTGACTGAGATTTACAAGGTGACCATAGCTTGCTTCATACCAACAATCTCTGTGGGATCGACCCTTACTCGCGTAAGGTTTATTACTTGGACGACCCAGTACACTTGCTGGTTAGTTGTGCGAAGTTGTGTTTATGCCATGGTATTGAACACCAAGTTTTTGGTTTCATCACCGGGGATTATTTGAGTTGTGAAAAGTAGTGATCACAATTTCGTGCACCAATCATGGTTCTTGGTGATCCATGCATTGGCATAGAACTCTTGAACCATTAAGATTCTGACTTGTTGAATGGGGTTGGTAAGAACTTCCCAACCTCTCCTTTGGATCTCATGTCGGATCTCCGGATATTCACTCTTTTTGAGTTTGAAAGGGACCTCGGGGATCACTTTCTTCAAGGCCACAACTTCATAGAGGTGGTCTTGATACACCCTTGAGATGAATCTCTCCATCTCCCATGACTCGGAGGTGGAAGCTTTTGCCTTCCCTTTCCTCTTTCTAGAGGTTTCTCCGGCCTTGGATGCCATAAATGGTTATGGAAAAACAAAAAGCAATGCTTTTACCACACCAAACTTAAAAGGTTTGCTCGTCCTCGAGCAAAAGAAGAAAGAAGAGAGTAGAAGAAGAAGAAATGAGGAGATGGAGATGGCCTTGTGGTTCGGCCAAAGGGGGGAGAAGTAGTGTTTAGGTTGTGTGAAAATGAAGGAGTGAAGAAGGGTTTATATAGGAGTGGGGGGAGGGTTATGGTTCGGTCATGTATGGGTGGGTTTGGGAGGAAAAGTGGTTTGAATTTGAATGGTGGGGTAGGTGGGGTTTTATGAAGGATGGATGTGAGTGGTGAAGAGAAAGATGGGATTTGATAGGTGAAGGGTTTTTGGGGAAGAGGTATTGAGGTGATTGGTGAATGGGTGAAGAAGAGAGAGAGAGTGGTGGGGTAGGTAGGGATCCTGTGGGGTCCACAGATCCTGAGGTGTCAAGGAAAAGTCATCCCTGCACCAAGTGGCGAGCAAAATTGCTCTTTGTGCCAATTCTGGCGTTAAACGCCGGGCTGGTGCCCCTTTCTGGCATTTAACGCCAACTTCTTGCCCTTTTCTGGCATTTAACGCCAGTCTGGTGCCCCTTTCTGGCGTTAAACGCCCAGAATGGTGCCAGACTGGGCGTTAAACGCCCATCTGCTAGCCTTACTGGCGTTTAAACGCCAGCAGGATCTTCCTCCAGGGTGTGCTGTTTTTCTTTCTGTTTTTCATTCTGTTTTTGCTTTTTCAATTGATTTTGTGACTTCTCATGATCATCAACCTACAGAAAACATAAAATAACAAAGGAAAAATAGATAAAATATAAGATTGGGTTGCCTCCCAACAAGCGCTTCTTTAATGTCAGTAGCTTAACAGAGGGCTCTCATGGAGCCTCACAGATGCTCAGAGCAATGTTGGAACCTCCCAACACCAAACTTAAAGTTTGAATGTGGGGGTTCAACACCAAACTTAGAAGTTGGTTGTGGCCTCCCAACACCAAACTTAGAGTTTGACTGCGGGGGCTCTGTTTGGCTCTGTTTTAAGAGAAGCTCTTCATGCTTCCTCTCCATGATGACAGAGGGATATCCTTGAGCCTTAAACACCAAGGATTCTTCATTCACTTGAATGATCAATTCTCCTCTATCAATATCAATCACAGCCTTTGCTGTGGCTAGGAAGGGTCTGCCAAGGATGATGGATTCATCCATGCACTTCCCAGTCTCTAGGACTATGAAATCAGCAGGGATGTAATGGTCTTCAACCTTTACCAGAACATCCTCTACAAGTCCATAAGCTTGTTTTCGTGAGTTGTCTGCCATCTCTAGTGAGATTTTTGCAGCTTGCACCTCAAAGATCCCTAGCTTCTCCATTACAGAGAGAGGCATGAGGTTTACACTTGACCCTAAGTCACACAAGCCCTTCTTGAAGGTCATGGTGCCTATGGTACAAGGTATTGAAAACTTCCCAGGATCCTGTCTCTTTTGAGGTAATTTCTGCCTAGACAAGTCATCCAGTTCTTTGGTGAGCAAAGGGAGTTCATCCTCCCAAGTCTTATTTCCAAATAACTTGTCATTTAGCTTCATGATTGCTCCAAGGTATTTAGCAACTTGCTCTTTAGTGACATACTCATCCTCTTCAGAGGAAGAATACTCATCAGAGCTCATGAATGGCAGAAGAAAGTCCAATGGAATCTCTATGGTCTCATTGGGAGCCTCAGATTCCCATGGTTCCTCATTGGGGAACTCATTGTTGGCCAGTGGACGTCCATTGAGGTCTTCCTCAGTGGCGTTCACTGCCTCTCCCTCCTCTCCAAATTCGGCCATGTTGATGGTCTTGCACTCTCCTTTTGGATTTTCTTCTGTATTGCTTGGGAGAGTACTAGGAGGGAGTTCAGTAATTTTCTTGCTCAGCTGTCCCACTTGTGCCTCCAAATTTCTAATGGAGGACCTTGTTTCAGTCATGAAACTTTGAGTGGTCTTGATTAGATCAGAGACCATGATTGCTAAGTCAGAGGTGTTCTGCTTAGAACTCTCTGTCTGTTGCTGAGAAGATGATGGAAAAGGCTTGCCATTGCTAAACCTGTTTCTTCCACCATTATTATTGTTGAAACCTTGTTGAGGTCTCTGTTGATCCTTCCATGAGAGATTTGGATGATTTCTCCATGAAGGATTATAGGTGTTTCTATAGGGTTCTCCCATGTAATTCACCTCTTCCATTGAAGGGTTCTCAGGATCATAAGCTTCTTCTTCAGATGAAGCTTCCTTAGTACTGCTTGGTGCATTTTGCGTTCCAGACAGACTTTGAGAAATCATATTGACTTGCTGAGTCAATATTTTGTTCTGAGCCAATATGGCATTCAGAGTATCAATCTCAAGAACTCCTTTCTTCTGATTTGTCCCACTGTTCACGGGATTTCTTTCAGAAGTGTACATGAATTGGTTATTTGCAACCATTTCAATTAGTTCTTGAGCTTCTGTAGGCGTCTTCTTCAGATGAAGAGATCCTCCAGCAGAGCTATCCAAAGACATCTTGGACAGTTCAGACAGACCATCATAGAAAATACCTATGATGCTCCATTCAGAAAGCATGTCAGAGGGACACTTTCTGATTAATTGTTTGTATCTTTCCTAAGCTTCATAGAGGGATTCTCCTTCCTTCTGTCTGAAGGTTTGGACTTCCACTCTAAGCTTACTCAATTTTTGAGTTGGAAAGAACTTTGCCAAGAAGGCATTGACTAGCTTTTCCCAAGAGTTCAGGCTTTCTTTAGGTTGTGAGTCCAACCATATTCTAGCTCTATCTCTTACAGCAAAAGGGAATAGCATAAGTCTGTAGACCTCAGGGTCAACCCCATTAGTCTTGACAGTGTCACAGATTTGCAAGAATTCAGCTAAAAACTGATGAGGATCTTCCAATGGAAGTCCATGGAACTTGCAATTCTGTTGCATTAGAGAAACTAATTGAGGCTTACGCTCAAAGTTGTTTGCTCCAATGGCAGGGATAGAGATGCTTCTCCCATAAAAGTCGGGAGTAGGCAGTAAAGTCACCCAGCACCTTCCTTGCATTGTTGGCATTGTTGTTGTTTTCGGCTGCCATGGGTTCTTCTTCTTTGAAGATTTCTGTTAGGTCCTCTACAGAGAATTGTGCCTTAGCTTCTCTTAGCTTTCGCTTTAAGGTCCTTTCAGGTTCAGGGTCAGCCTCAACAAGAATGCTTTTGTCTTTGCTCCTGCTCATATGAAAGAGAAGAGAACAAGAAAATGTGGAATCCTCTATGTCACAGTATAGAGATTCCTTGAGGTGTCAAAGGAAAAGAAAAATAGAAGGCAGAAGTAGAAAATTCGAACTTATCAAGAAAGATGGAGTTCGAATTGTTCATTGAGGAATAGTGTTAGTCCATAAATAGAAGGATGTGAGAAGAGGGGAAGTAATTTTCGAAAATTAAGTAAAAGATTTTGAAAACATTTTGAAAAGCACTAATTGATTTTCGAAAACCAAGAGTGGAAAAGAAATCAAGTGATTTTTGAAAAAGATTTTGAAATTAGAAATTAAAAAGATATGATTGAAAACTATTTTGAAAAAGATGTGGTTAGGAAGATATGATTGGTTTTAAAAAGATGTGATTGAGAAGATATGATTTGAAAAACATTTTAAAAAAGATTTGATTTTGAAAATTAATGACTTGGCTATCAAGAAAAGATATGATTCAAACTTTAAGCCTTTCTCAACAGAAAAGGCAGCATACTTGAAATGTTGAATCAAATCATTAATTGATAGCAAGTATCCTTAAAAATAGAAAGAAATTGATTTTGAAAAAGATTTGATTTTGAAAAATTTTGAAAACTTGAAAAAAAATCGGAATTAAAAACAGAATCTTCCCTCCTGTGCCATCCTGGCGTTAAACGCCCAGAATGGTGCACATTCTGGCGTTTAACGCCCAAAACTCTACCCTTTTGGGCGTTAAACGCCCAGCCAGGCACCCTGGCTGGCGTTTAAACGCCAGTTTGCCTTCCTCACTGGGCGTTTTGAACGCCCAGCTTTTTCTGTGTAATTCCTCTGCTGTATGTTCTGAATCTTCAATTCTCTGTATTATTGACTTGAAAAGACACAAATTAAAAATATTTTTGGATTTTTAATAATGAGGAATAATCAAAATGCAACTAAAATCAAATAACAATGTATGCAAGACACCAAACTTAGCAGTTTGTAAACTACTGACACTAACAAAATGAGAATGCATATGAGACACAGAAACACTCAAGTCAAGAGAATTTAAAAATCAGAGCAATGAAATCATCAAGAACAACTTGAAGATTAATGAAGACACATGCATGAATGCAAGAGGAACAGAAACATGCAATTGACACCAAACTTAACATGAGACTCTAGACTCAAACAAGAAATATTTTTGGATTTTATGATTTTGTACTCTTTTTTTTTGTGTTTTTCGAAAATTAAGTGGAGAAGAAAATAAACGTATCAAAATTCTTAATGAGAATTCCAGGAATCATGCAATGTTTAGTCTAAGACTCCGGTCCAGGAATTAGACATGGCTTCATAGCCAGCCAAGCTTTCAAAGAAAGCCTCGGTCCAAAACACTAGACATGGCCAATGGCCAGCCAAGCCTTAGCAGATCACTGCTCCAACAGCAAGATTGATAGAAATCAACAAGCTCTTGTGATGATAAGTTGAAACCTCGGTCCAATAAAATTAGACATGGCTTCACAGCCAGCCAGACTTCAACAGATCATCATGAAACTCTAGAATTCGTTCTTAAGAACTCTGAAGAAAAATACCTAATCTAAGCAACAAGATGAACCGTCAGTTGTCCATACTCGAACAATCCCCGGCAACGGCACCAAAACCTTGGTGGACGAAATTGTGATCAATACAACTTCGCACAACTAACCAGCAAGTGTACTGGGTCGTCCAAGTAATAAACCTTATGCGAGTAAGGGTCGATCCCACAGAGATTGTTGGTATGAAGCAAGCTATGGTCACCTTGTAAATCTTAGTCAGGCAAACTCAAATGGTTATGAATGATGAATAAAACATAAAGATAAAGATAGAGGTACTTATGTAATTCATTGGTGAGAATTTCAGATAAGCGAGTGGAGATGCTTTGTCCCTTCCGTCTCTCTGCTTTCCTACAGTCTTCATCCAATCCTTCTTACTCCTTTCCATGGCAAGCTGTATGCAAGGGTGTCACCGTTGTCAGTGGCTACCTCCCATCCTCTCAGTGGAAATGTTCAACGCACCCTGTCACGGCACGGCTATCCATCTGTCGGTTCTCAATCAGGCCGGAATAGAATCCAGTGATTCTTTTGCGTCTGTCACTAACGCCCCGCCCTCAGGAGTTTGAAGCTCGTCACAGTCATTCAATCATCGAATCCTACTCAGAATACCACAGACAAGGTTTAGACCTTCCGGATTCTCTTGAATGCCGCCATCAGTTCTAGCTTATACCACGAAGATTCTAGTTAAAGAATCCAAGAGATATCCACCCAATCTAAGGTAGAACGGAGGTGGTTGTCAGGCACACGTTCATAGGTGAGAATGATGATGAGTGTCACGGATCATCACATTCATCAAGTTGAAGAACAAGTGATATCTTAGAACAAGAACAAGCGGAATTGAATAGAAGAACAATAGTAATTGCATTAATACTCGAGGTACAGCAGAGCTCCATACCTTAATCTATGGTGTGTAGAAACTCCACCGTTGAAATTACATAAGAACAAGAGTGATCATTGGCTTCGGTCCCAGAGAGGGAACCAGAAGAACCAAGATGAAAATACAATAGTAAAAGGTCCTATATATAGAGAACTAGTAGCCTAGGGTTTACAGAGATGAGTAAATGACATAAAAATTCACTTCCGGGCCCACTTGGTGTGTGCTTGGGCTGAGCATTGAAGCATTTTCGTATAGAGACTCTTCTTGGAGTTAAACGCCAGCTTTGGTGCCAGTTTGGGCGTTTAACTCCCATCCTTGTGCCAGTTCCGGCGTTTAACGCTGGGAATTCTGATGGTGACTTTGAACGCCGGTTTGGGCCATCAAATCTTGGGCAAAGTATGGACTATCATATATTGCTGGAAAGCCCAGGATGTCTACTTTCCAACGCCGTTGAGAGCGCGCCAATTGGGCTTCTGTAGCTCCAGAAAATCCACTTTGAGTGCAGGGAGGTCAGAATCCAACAGCATCTACAGTCCTTTTTAGTCTCTGAATCAGATTTTTGCTCAGGTCCCTCAATTTCAGCCAGAAAATACCTGAAATCACAGAAAAATACACAAACTCATAGTAAAGTCCAGAAAAGTGAATTTTAACTAAAAACTAATAAAAATATACTAAAAACTAACTAGATCATACTAAAAACATACTAAAAACAATGCCAAAAAGCGTACAAATTATCCGCTCATCACTGACCCTCCCCCAGTGCCTTCTGTCAAAGTGTCGACCTCCTTGGTTCCTCCCGTTACGTCTGACCTGGATTGCCAGATTCTGAACCGGGATGATGGAACTGTAGATGCTGTGCCTATTAAGACTTGCCCTCCTTCTCCCCGTATTGATGCTGTCGGGAAGGCTCCAGATCTTGGTTGACCTCCTTTTATTTGAGTATTTTGTGTAAATAGCCCGGTTTGTGGGCTTTTGAACTGTTTATTGTTTTGTTTAACTGCTGATACTTTTTTAGTTGTCTGCCTGGAAACTTTTTACTTTGAAAAACAAAAGTAGCACTTCGAGGTAGATTTCGGTGGCCTTTTGAAGCTTTATCATACTATGCTTTTATTGTGCTTTTAGCATGGTATCTCTTCTGGTTTTGGAATCTTGCTGCTTGACTTCTTTGGGTTGCTTCTTACTTGTCGTTTGTAGCTTGGATTTCTTTGAGGCCGTGACTGGGTGGGTCCGATTTGTTTCTCGGTTTTTCTCGCTCTGGCTTGTATTTTTAGCACCTTATAACCGATTTCTTCATATTGATCCCCTTCTAAGTTGTTATTGTAACCCTCTTTCTTGGACCTTTGTTAGGTCTTTTTCAGGGATTACTTTTACAACTTGTTTTGTAGGAGGTCGACTTCGTTAGGTCGTTCTCTTCTAAGTTGTTTTTGTAATCCTCTTTCTTGGACCTTTGTTAGGTCTCTTTCAAGGATTACTTTTACAACTTGTCTTGTAGGAGACTGACCTCGTTAGGTCGATCTCTTCTAAGTTGTTTTTGTAATCCTCTTTCTTGGACCTTTGTTAGGTCTCTTTCAGGGATTACTTTTACAACTTGTCTTGTAGGAAACCGACTTCGTTAGGTCGATATCTTCTAAGTTATTTTTGTAATCCTCTTTCTTGGACCTTTGTGAGGTCTCTTTCAGGGATTACTTTTACAACTTGTCTTGTAGGAGACCGACTTCGTTAGGTCGATCTCTTCTAAGTTATTTTTGTAATCCTCTTTCTTGGACCTTTGTTTGGTCTCTTTCAGGGATTACTTTTACAACTTGTCTTGTAGGAGACCGACTTCGTTAGGTCGATCTCTTCTAAGTTATAGAAATTCCTCTTTAATAGGGTTTGCCAGACCTCTTTCCAGGGATTTGCTGATAACTTGGGTTGACTTGGTCCGACTTTTTAGTGTCGGCTAGTCTTTTTAAGTTATTATATAGCAATCCATAAAACCTCGTCAGGTTCTTTTTCGGATCACTTTCGATAACTTCTTGCATTATTCTGTGTTCATCTTTGCCAATTTGTAGATGGTGGTTTCTGTCCTGGTTTAATCGACCTTTAGGTGAATCGCGTTTTCACCTTTGTCGGTCGATCATTCCTATCGAGATCGTATAGTGAATCTGTTCTTCACTTTCTGTTCGATCCGTTGCTTTATAATCAGACGATGAATGCTTCAGATTAATGCGTCTTGGGAATTTGTAGAATATCTGAAATGTATTTTATTTAAAGAAAGTACAAATATATATAGGCGGGAGTTTTTCATACCCTTAAGTCGGATTAAATCTCAATCTTGACGCCTCATTAAAAAACCTTTTCAGGAAAAAGAGTGCATCTTGTGATGAGACCTTTATCTTTCCTAACTATAGTACCTTTTTAGGTTACAGGCATGCCATGATCTGGGGAGTTCTCGTCCCTCGAGTTCGGACAGTCTATAGTAGTCCTTCCCAAGTACTTTTATGACTCGGTAGGGTCCTTTCCAGTTGGCTGCCAGCTTTCCTTCTCCGGGTCGAGTTGTTCCAATATCATTTCGGATTAAGATGAGATCATTCTCAGCAAAACCTCTTGGCACTACCTTTTGATTATACCTGGAAGCCATTCGCCGCTTTAGTGCTTCTTCTCTGATCCGAGCTCCTTCTTGGATTTTCAGAAGTAGGTCGAGCTCTTCTCTTTGAAGTTGAGAGTTGGTTTGTTCATTGTAGTGGACTACTCGGGGAGATCCTTCCTCTACTTCTATTGGAATCATTGCCTCCACTCTGTATGCTAATCGAAATGGTGATTCATTCGTAGTAGAATGAGGGAGTGTTCGATACGCCCATAGGACTTGTGGAAGTTCCTCGGCCCAAGCTCCCTTTGCTTCTTGCAGTCTCCGTTTTAGCCCAGCCAATATGACTTTGTTGGCCGCTTCGGCTTGTCCATTGGCTTGGGGATGTTCGACGGAGGTGAACTGGTGTTTTATATTCAAGTCGGCCACTAGTTTTCTGAAGCCTGCATCTGTGAATTGGGTGCCATTATCTGTGGTGATGGAGTATGGGACCCCGAACCTTGTAATGATGTTCCTATATAGGAATTTCCGACTTCTTTGAGCAGTGGCATTGGCTAAGGGTTCTGCCTCGATCCATTTTGTGAAATAGTCTACCCCCACTATGAGGAACTTGACTTGTCCCGATCCCTGGGGAAAGGGTCCGAGAAGATCGAGTCCCCACTTTGCAAATGGCCAGGGTGAGGTCACGCTGATGAGCTTTTCCGGCGGGGTGATGTGAAAGTTGGCATGCTTTTGGCATGGTGGACATGTCTTTAAAAATTCGATAGCTTCCTTCCGTAGAGTGAGCCAATAGAATCCCGCCCGGAGTACCTTTTTGGTGAGAGCTTGCGCTCCGAGATGATTGCCACAAATGCCGCTGTGTACTTCCTCCAAGACTTCCTTTGTATTGGAGGTCGGTACGCATTTTAACAATGGTGCTGAGATCCCTCTTTTGTATAGGGTGTTGTTTATGATAGTGTAGTACTGTGCCTCCCTTTTTAACTTCTTTGCCTCCTTTTCATCTGTAGGGAGCGCTTCTATTTTGAAGTAGTTAATTATGGGGGTCATCCATCCTTAATCCCGATCTATTATGGCTAGGACTTTTTCTTCTTCCGATATTGACGGGTTCTGTAGTATTTCCTGGATGAGGCTTCTATTGTTGCCCCCTGGTTTGGTGCTGGCTAGTTTTGAGAGTGCGTCAGCTCGGGCGTTTTGCTCGCGGGGTATGTGGCAGATCCTATATTCCCCGAGTTGTCCGAAATGTTCTTTGGTTTTATCCAAATATTTTTTCATAGTAGGATCTTTGGCTTGGTAGCTCCCTGTTATTTGTGAAGTAACGACTTGTGAGTCGCTGTAGATGTTGAGTTTCCGAGCTCCAACTTCTCTAGCCAGCTTCAAGCTAGCTAATAATGCTTCATATTCCGCTTGGTTGTTTGAGGCCGGGAATCCAAATTTGAGGGAAAGCTCGAGTTGGGTTCCTTGGTTGCTTTCGATTATCACACCTGCACCACTTCCAGCTTTATTTGAGGAACCGTCCACGTATATATTCCACTCTCTGGGGATCTCCAGGGCGTCTGTGAATTCTACGATGAAGTTGGCTAGGTATTATGATTTGATGGCTGTCCGTGCTTCATATTGGAGGTCGAACTCGGACAACTCAATTGCCCATTGTAGGATTCTTCCTGCTAGATCTGTTTTCTGCAATACCCCCTTTATGGGCTGGTTGGTCCGAACCTTAATGGTATGCGCTTGGAAGTACGGGCGAAGTCATCGGGATGTGAGTATGAGAGCGTAGCCAAACTTCTCTATTTTCTGGTAGTTCAACTCTGACCCCTGCAGTGCTTTACTAATGAAGTAGACGGGTTGTTGCCCGCCCTCGTCTTCTCTAATTAGTGTTGAGGCTATTGCTCGACTTCCTACTGCTAGGTACAATATGAGTGGTTCCCCTTCTCGTGGTCGAGATAGGATAGGTGGCCGTCCCAAGAATTCTTTGAAGTCTTGGAAGGCTTGTTCACATTTCGTTGTCCACTCAAAGTTCTTTCCCTTCCTTAAAATAGTGTAGAAAGGGAGGGATCTTATCGCTGACCCTGCTAGGAATCTGGATAAGGCTGCCAGTCTCCCATTGAGTTGTTGTACCTCTTTGACGCAGGTTGGGCTCTTCATGTTGAGTATGGCCCGACATTTATCTGGATTTGCCTCGATTCCTCTTTGTGTGAGCATAAAGCCCAAGAACTTACCGGCTTCCACTGCGAAGGTGCATTTAGCCGGGTTAAGTCGTATGTCATGCTTCCGTATGGTGTCGAATACTTGAACCAAGTCGGACAGTAATGTTTCTTCACTTTGTGTCTTTATCAACATGTCATCCACGTAGACCTCCATGATTTTTCCGATGTGATCTGAGAAGACCTTATTCATTAGCCTTTGGTAAGTAGCTGCTGCGTTCTTAAGGCTGAAAGGCATTATGATGTAACAATAGTTTGCTTTGGGTGTTAGAAACGAGGTTTTTTCTTGATCCGGTGGATACATTGGGATCTGGTTGTACCCCGAGTATGCATCCATAAATGAGAGATACTTATATCCCGATGAGGCATCTACTAGAGCGTTGATGCTTGGTAGTGGATAAGGGTCTTTTGGGCAGGCTTTGTTGAGGTCAGTGTAGTCGGTGCACATTCGCCAGTTCCCATTTGACTTTCTCACCAAGACGACGTTTGCTAGCCATAGTGGGTACTTAACTTCTCTTATGAACCCTGCCTTTAGTACTGCTTGCACCTGTTCTGCGACAGCCTGAGACCGTTTCGGCCCGAGTTTTCTTCATTTTTGTTGTACCGGCCAGGATCCCGGATAGACTGCCAACTTGTGGCTCATCAGTTTGGGATCTATGCCTAACATGTCGGCAGCTTTCCATGCGAAGAGATCAACATTATCTCGTAGGAATTGTATGAATGATTCCTTTGCGTCTCCTTTCAGAATCGTGCTAATATTAGTTGTCTTATCCGAGGTGTCTCCGATCTGAACTTTCTCTACTTCACCTTCGGGCTGTAGACGGAGTTCTTCTCGTCTTTGAACTCCGCCAAGTTCGATTGTGTGGAACTCTCCTCCTTCACCTCTGAGGTTTAGACTTTTGTTATAACAGCGACGCACCATCTTTTGATTTGCTTTTATTGTAGCTATCCCTTCTACAGTTGGGAATTTCATACATAGATGTGGAGTTGAAACTATTGCGCCGAGTTGATTTAACGTTGTCCGACCTATTAAGGCATTGTAGGCTGAGCTTACGTCAACCACGATGTAGTCTATCTTAAGTGTTCTAGACTGGTTCCCCTTTCTAAAAGTCGTGTGTAGCGATACGTATCCCAGTGGTTGTACTGGGGTATCCCCAAGTCCGAACAGGCTGTTCGGATATGCTCTTAGCTCTTTTTCTTCTAGGCCGAGCTTGTCGAAGGCAGTTTTGAATAAGATGTCGGCGGAGCTTCTTTGGTCAATTAATGTACGGGGGAGGTTGGTGATTGCCAGTATGATAGTGATGACCATGGGGTCGTCGTGTCCCCAAATAATTCCAGATGCATCTTCTTTGGTAAACGTGATTGCTGGGATGTCTGGCGCCTCCTTTTTTCCTTTGACATGTTATATTTCTTTGAAGTGTCACTTGCGAGATGACTTGGAGATTCCTCCTCCCGAAAATTTGCCGTGTATCACGTGGACGTGTCTCTCTGGTGTGCGAGGTGATCATTCAGACCGTCTGGTATCTTCATCCCTTCTTCTTTTTCTTGGCTCTTCGTCCCGGTTGGCCAAAAACCGATCTAGTTTTCCTTCTCTTACTAATTTTTCTAAGACGTTTTTCAAGTCGAAGCATTCATTGGTGGAATGTCCTCGAACTCGATGATACTCACAGTATTCGTTCTGATTCCCTCCTCCTCTTTTGCCTTTGAGTGGCTGAGCTGGGGGTATTTTTTCCTTATGGCAGACTTCTTTGTAAACATCTACCAAGGATACCCTGAGAGG
Source organism: Arachis hypogaea (assembly GCF_003086295.3). Taxonomy (NCBI): domain Eukaryota; kingdom Viridiplantae; phylum Streptophyta; class Magnoliopsida; order Fabales; family Fabaceae; genus Arachis; species Arachis hypogaea. Next base: position 78,024,521 of record NC_092036.1, read on the forward strand.
GGTGTAGTTATGATATTTTTTTATTTTCTCCCAGGAGCGATCTTCCTTTTTCTTGGATTCTTTATCTTTATCTCGGTAGGCAGAACCGAACCTCGAGGCTTCCCCAAGTCGAGAATTCTCCTCCATGTTGATGTATTTCTGCGCCCATTCTTGTACTTTGTCCAGGGATGCAGGGTACTTCTTTGATATAGATTGGATAAATGGTCCTTCTCATAGGCCATTTATGAGGCCCATAATGGAAGCTTCTGTTGGTAAACTTTGTATGTCCATGCATGTTTTGTTGAATCTTTCCATGTAGTTACGAAGACTCTCCCGATCTCCTTGCTTGATTCCTAGTAGACTGGGTGCGTGTTTAGCCTTATCTTTTTGTATGGAAAATCTGGCCAGGAACTTTTTGGCCAGGTCGTCGAAGCTTGAGATGAACTTCGGAGGTAGGCTGTCGAACCATCTAATGGCTGTCTTGGTAAGAGTTGTTGGAAAGGCCTTGCAGCGAACTACATCCGAGGCGTCAGTGAGGTACATTCTACTTCTAAAATTGCTGAGATGATGGTTGGGGTCTGAAGTGCCATCATACAGAGTCATATCTGGAAGTTTAAAATCCTTTGGGATTTTGGTCTTCATAATTTCCCCGGTGAAAGGATCTTGATCCTTACGAGAGCTATCCTCTGGAGTGGATTTAGTAGCTTTAGTTTTGAGATCGGCTTCGAGTTTCAGAAGTTTATCTTCTAATTCTTGGCGTCGCCTTATCTCCCGATGCAGATCCCCTTCTTTTTCACGTTGATGTTGGGCTTCTTTCTCAAGTTGCTTTAATCGATCTTGAAGCACCTCTATCACTCCTGGATTTGATGAATTTTTGTCCCCGTTGAGCTCCGGAGTATCTTTGAGTGTAACATCCGCGTTCTTGTGCGGCATTCTATCTTTCAAATCTAAATCGTGGTCGTTGTCATGGTCGTCCGCCATGGTGATGGGATGACTTCCAGGTTCCTCGGCAACGGCGCCAATGTTCCGAGGGTTACCTGAAACTGTAGGTTGATCTCGGTCGAGATCTTCTGTGTTGGTCGGAGCCGACATGTCCGGCAGGTGTATAGCGGTCGGAGCTGGTGTGTCCGACTTGTGGAACTGAGAGTGCTGTTGATCCTTTATCATCGAAGGGTGGGGGGTACCTGCAAGGGACTCCGATGCTTAAGTTAGCAAGGGTATTAAGTAGGTATTGAGTAGAATCAAAGTATGAGTTATACCTGGGTGCTCCAGTTTATTTAATGGTGTAGAGTGATCTTTTTAGATAAGATAAGTTAGTTATCTCATCTTATCTTATCTTCTAGGTGAGGTCAGCTTATCTTTCATAGGAACCGCCCTTCCCTCTGTAGGCTTGGGCTGCCTTAGGATTTGGGGCGTGTTCCTCTATTTGGGCCCTTCTTTGGGCTTTTCTGGTGACTTGGCCGAGCTCTTTGGAAAGAGGTCGGGTTGTCCCGTCCTGAAGAGGTCGGTCGCTTTGTCTGTCGAACATCCCGGGTCGGACAGCTCGACCCAGGGTATAAACACCAGCGTTGAACGTCCAAAACTGGCGTTCAACACCACCAAGGGAGCAAGGAAGCAGCATGGACACTCCCTAGTGGGCGTTGAACGCCCACTCTTCCAAGCTAAATGCCAGCTCAGCCCAAACACTCACCAAGTGGACCCAGAAGTGGATTTTCGCACCTTTCTACTTAGTTTATTTCATTTTTGTAATTTTTAATTACTAGATTAGTATATATAGGCGAAGATCACCCATATTTAGGATCTTCAGCTTCTTAGAACTTATTTCACTTTATCTTCTGTAAAATATGAGCGGCTAAACCTCCTAGGTTAAGGATAGGAGCTCTGCTAATTCCTATGGATTAATATTATTACTTTTCTACTTTAATATATGTTTGATTCCATTCTATGATGTATTGTCGTTATTCATCTTTATGAATCTGGGGTGGAACGAGAGTATGACCCCTTATTCTACATGAGTTCTTACGAGTCTTGGCCTAGATAGCATTAAGAGTACATCACATGTTCCAACAAGTTATTTGGGCTAATTGGGATACGTGACATGAAATCTCGTTAGTAATGGGTAATTGAGGTCCCTGTGGCATTAAGGCTAGAATCATAGAGCTTCATTCTCTGATCCGGAAGATCTGACATTGTTTGTGGCATTTTGAGTAGGATCATCAGAGATTGAGTTGCGTGAGCTTCACCTTCGTCCAGATTGACTAACTTGTTCGGGCATTTGGTTTGGATCAGAGGAGATTAATGACCACTACCCCTGGTTTAATCACTTACAGCCTTGCCATTAAATGAATCACTCATCATTAAAGTAGTCAGCAAGAAGTATCAATCCGAAAAAATAATCATCTCCGAGGCCTTAACTGATTTTTTACTATTGTTTCTACGTCAATTCTTTATCACTTTCGTTATTGTTTTGTTTATGCGCCTACAACAATAACAATCAACTTTCTATTCGCCTGACTAAGATCTGCAGGATAACCACAACTTGTTCAATCTGACAATCCTCGTGGGATCGAGCCTCACTCACCTAAGGTATTACTTGGACGACCCGATGCACTTGCCAGTTCAGTTGTGCGAGTTCTAATTTCGTGCACCACCTACCATGTATAAATATAAAAAAAGAAGTTATTAAATCGAAATTTCAGATTGAACAACAGGAATGTGTATGAGTTTCCTTTAGTCAAACTTTTCAATAATAATTTTAGAATTACACACAGATAGAACAAAGTATTGGAATGCTTATGATAACTTTGCAAAAACCTATTAATAGTTGATTCTTTGCAAACACCAATATATAATTAATTCATTACATATGCATACATGTATAAAGGAAAAAAAGAACTACTTAGTTGGAGATTATTTTTTAATTCTTTTAAATTAAGATCCTGCTATTACATATTTACATTCATAAACTGAAGTGGTGCAGTGCAGAGGAAATTAAAAAAAATTCTTCAAGGTAAGTGTCTCTCTTATATGTTTTTTTGAGAGTACGGGGAATACTACTTTGTGATCCCCACTTTGAAGAGCAAATTGTAATGAAATTATCTTTATAGAATATATCTAATTTTAAATAGAGATCATAATGAAATCAATCTAACCCTTTCAACATTCATAGTTCAGAAAAAAATTTGAATAGTACATTTTTAAAAATAATCTTGCAATCTGCCTTGAATAGTACCTCTTTAAAAATAATCTTGCGATCTGCCACCATTACTTTCGATACATTACCAATATGTTCTAGATAAAGAAATGGAGGAACTTAAAAAATGCTAGATCTTTCAAAGAAACACTTTCCATGAATTGAATATGTAACATCTAAGTATTTGTAACCTACATAAATTATACAATGATAAAAATGAAATTTCTAATGTATCAATGTTCAAAGAATTAAAAAGAAGCTCACACATTGTTGATTTTAAAAAAGTAATGAACTTACCACAAAAGCAATCTCTTCAACAAGCAAAGGTTCAATGCCAAACAATGTCTTTTCTCCAATGTTCTCTCCACTAATAGGATTTTCTTTACTTAAAATTACTGCCTGATAAACCACTATTTTATGGTTTACATTGTATTTAATTGAGTGGTTTTATCAAGCTTTTCACCCACTTATTCATATGATTTGCATGATTTTACAATTCCTTTCTAGTTTAGTTCTATGATTGAAAACATGCTTCTTTGGTCTTAATTTAGCTAATCTTAATCTTCTCCTATTACTATTCGATGCCTGGATCTGTGTGTTAAGTGTTTCAGGCTTTATAGGGCATGAATGGGTGAGAGATTGGGAAGGAAGCTTGCAAAAATGGAAGGAACACAAGAAATTGAGGAGATGACCAGCGAGAAGTGACGCGTACGCGTCAGCGATACGACCGCGCGGAAGAAAGAAATTCGCAGTGACGCGGCCGCATGGCTCACGCGATCGCTCGGATTGGAAAAGCACAAGTGACGCGGAAGCGTGGACGACGCGAACGCGTGGCAGGGAAAAACGCGAATGACGCGTCCGCATGGATCACGCGATCGCGTGACGTGCGCGATCTGCAGAATTACAAAAGTCGCTGGCAAAGATTCTCGGCCACATTTCAACCCAGTTTTCGGTCCAGAAACACAGATTAAAGTTAGGGAACTTGCTGAGACTCATCATGCTCTCATAATTCATAATTTTAGTTTTAGATGTAGTTTTTAAAGAGAGAGGTTCTCTCCTCTCTCTTAGGATTTAGGTAGGATTTTTAGAAATTAGGATTTAATTCGACTCTTCATCAGGTTCAATATTTTCTTTACTTTATATTTATCTCTTATTTTAGATACTTTAATGCTTTTATTGGTATTTGATTTATGTTGCCCAATTGGCTTATGAACTTTTCATGTTAGGATTATACATTATTGAGGTGTTTTTAGATTTATGATTTCAATTCAGCTTTCCACATTCTTGGCTTTGGTTAGGAAATCAGTAACTCTTGAGTTATCAAACTCAACGTGATCGATAACCGCTATCTTTACTAATTAGCTTGAACTTCTATAATTCCAACATTTTCTTAGGAATTAACTAGGATTTAAAGATCAAACTAATTAGCCACTTGACCTTCCTTTGCAACAGCAGAGGTTAACTAAGTGGAGTTAAGATTCAATTTTCATCATCATTGATAAGGATAACTAGGATAGGACTTCTAATTTCTCATACCTTGCCAAGAGTTTATTTTACTGTCATTTATTTAGTTTACTTGTCATTTATCATATCTACTCCTCATTCTCAAAACCCTCGATTTACAAAACTCATAACCAATAATAAGAACATACCTCCCTACAATTCCTTGAGAAGACGACCCGAGGTTTAAATACTTCGGTTATTAATTTATTTAGGGGTTTGTTACTTGTGACAACCAAAACGTTTGCACGAATGGATTTCTGTTGGTTTAGAATCTATATCTACAACGCGACTATTTTTATAAAATTCTTTACTAGCAAAAATCCTAACGTCAAAATGGCGCCGTTGCCGGGGAATTGCAAACGTGTGCCTTATTATTAGTTATTGTAAATATTTTTCAAAAAATTTTTTTCCTTTTTTTGTTAGTTTTTGTTTTTATTATCTCTCACTACTATGAACTCTCACCCTTTTGGCTATGAGTCTGGTTATAATTATGTTGCAGGAAGAGGAGATTATAATGACAACATGCATCATGGTTGGAACAATCAAAGATGGGAGGAGCCACAAGGATTTGATCAACCCTCATGGCAACAACCACTTCCAATGGACTATCAACAACCATTCTGTGATGCATATTAAGGCAATGGCTATGGTGAGCACTCTTTTGACTACCAACAAGACCCACCATATGCCTATGAACCCCCTCCTCCTCAATATAATTTTGAACCACCATACTCACAAGCTCCTTTCCACCAAACACCTCCATATGACCCTAATCCATATCCACCATACCAACCACCTTATGAGCCAAATGAACCATTCATAGAACCACCACCTCAATATACACCATCTCCTTATCATTATCAAAATGAACCCTCCTATCCACCCCAAACCTCTATGGAGAAAGTATTTGCCGATTTAAACTCTACTATACAAGCTCTGGTCATGCAAATCAGACCACCGAATACCTTCAACAATCAACCCTCAAGCTCTAGTGCACTTTCTTTTCAACCATATAATGATCTATCCATTTCATCACCACCCATCCCATCACCACCATCCATGGAAGAGCACCCACATCCATCAATCCAAGAGCAAGATGATCCCAGTTATACTATTGAAATGGAACAAGAGTCAAGGGATCGTCTCAAGGAAACAGTAGATCAATTTCATGCAACCCTTCATCAATTGGAGCAAGCAATAAATCAATTACCTTCTAGACGTTCGGACACTCAAGGCACCCCCATGGCTTCATGTGGAAAATCTAATGAAGAACGTAGCATGAAGGAGACACTAGAAACTCCAGTGGACAGTAAGGAGCATGACTTTGTATTGGAACAAGTGGAGGAAGCCATAATTGTTGAAGAGAAAGAAGCGGTTGAAGACTTAGGAGATGCAGAACCTCCATGGGAAAGTCCAGTCATAGAACCCCCTTCCAAGATGTTCGAAATTGATGCTGAGGAGGGTGTACAACCTCCAAGGCATATCACAGTTGAAGACTTGGAAGAGGTTGATCAAGAGATGGATATTCAAGAAGAAAAATCACAACCTCCCATGCCCTTGGAAAGCAATACAGAGGAGATTGAATTGGAAGAAAGCTACCAAGAGGAAGAGGTTGAAATTGAAGAAGCTTGCAAAGAAGTGGTAATTATCAGAGAAGAGCACAAGGGAGTGGAGCTTGCAATTTCATTAAAAATGCCTCCCCCTAAGTTGCCATCATCCTTCACAACATTCAAGTGGGTAAAATTCATATCCATTAGCTTTCTAATTCCACTTGAATATGGGCTACTGGAGACGGATGGTCAACTTAGAGCTCTTTGTAACATTAAAAATAAAAGGAAGATGGCCAGTGGTAAGAATTGTCCTGCAAGATTTGTTATGGTTGGAAGCTTTAAGTTTAAACGCAAAGGTTGGTGTAAAGCTCAACTGAATGGGTCTAGGAAGTTGTTTGGTCGCTGCAGTGAGAATTTAGATCACCTTTCACCCGGTTGGAAAAATGCAGATCGAGACAAAAACGGGTGTAAAAGTAAGGTTTGGGATCCTAGAATCTGTTCAGACATTTGTCACCCCGGGAGCCTAAGAATCTGTTTGAAGCTCCTTAAGGGCTTTACATGCTTAGTTTGGGACCCCGGAGGCTACTGGAAGTACAAACATTGGTGGAGATTTCTAGATCAGTACAAGCATAAACCACCATAACAGGGAGCTCACCAAAGGTCCAGCTTAAGGACTTTAACTAAAAGTGCTAGGTGGGAGACAACCCACCATGGTATTATCGTTCTTTTTCAATTTTATTTCGTGTTGTTTATTTTTTATATTTTATTTTATTTTCATTGAACTTGGAAGTTTTCATAGCATCTACATTAACACTGCATTCTGCATACTGCATTAAAAAAATAAAAATAAAAAAGGGAAAACACGCACGCGACGCGGCAACGTCGCTGACGCGTCCGCGTCACTAATGCGTTGGGTAGACAAGAATTGAACAGAGAGTCACGCGAGAGCGTGGCTGGAGGCGCGCCTTTAGCATAATTTGACCCCACGCGACTGCATCGCTCACGCGACTGCGTCATGTGGAACTTTGGCCTCGCACGCGACCGCGTCACCCAAGCGGCCGCGTGCTATGAAAATCGACGTAAAAAAGGTGCATGGCCGAAAGTTGTGCTGGAATTGGGCTGGACTCGTGCTAGAATCCCAAGCCCTCCCACGCGAATGCGTACCCCACGCGGCCGCGTCGTCTTTAAAAAATAACCATCCACGCGATCGCATCACCCAGATTTTTGCAAAATGCAATTCAAACAGAGAGTTGTGCGAATGCGAGGCTGCACTCGCGCCACTAGCACAAATCAAGTGACGCGATCGCATGACCTACGTGTCCACATCGCTTGACCTTATTGCGCACCACGCGGCCGCGTCACCCTTGCGACCCCGTCGCCAGCGTCGCACACCTTAACCTAATATGCCAAAATATTTTATCTTTTCTTTCCCAATCCTAATTTTTTCTCCCTCCTTTCTTACCTACTTCTTACTCACTTCTTTCCCTTCTCATTCTTTTTATCTTTCATTTTCTTTTACTTAATTGCATACTTTCATTCATTGCATTATTTTCATTGGTGTTGGAATTTTATTTGGGTCATTATTTTTTCTATATTTTGTGGATTATTTGACAATTATATATTAATTTTTAAAGGGTTGCTTGCATATTCAATTTAATACTTTCAAATAGCTTATTTACCATGCATGCTATGTGTTTGTGAAAACGCCCGTATGGCATTGTGCACTATTTTTAAGATTTCTTTTAATCTACTACTATAAATGCTTGCTTTTTACAAAACCCTTTTTATATTTTATTAATTATTTATAATTGTCATTACAAACATTTTGTTAGTTTGGAAGACTTGGTAATCTAATTTAGACATTGAATGTTTGACCTATGCTACTCATGCCTTTGCCAGCATGCCAATAAACATCTTGCATTTAATTGTTATTACATGCACTTGCTATATTTCCATTGATGACTTTTCACATGTAGTCATGACCATGTGTTGACGTCATTCTTCTTTACTGTGCATTGATTACCACCTTTCCCGTTCTCTTCCTTGCTGGAACCCCTAGCTTTACTTGTTACTTTCCTTTTTCCCTTTTCAGGATGGCCACCAAGAAGGGTAAAGAGAGAAAGCTACTCCCAAACCACCGGCAAGGAAAGGAACACAAAGAGCACTAGCTGAGGAACTACAACCCCCATCCACCTGCACATCTCAGCATGCACCGAGGACGGTGCAATCTTTAAGTGTGGGGAGGTCGATACCGATCTCCACGGGTTAGTTAGTCCCTTCTCAACATCAGTTTTTGTTTTTCATTGTTGCATTTGCATATTTGATTGCATGTTTGTTTGATTTTATGCATTTAGTTACTACTTGGTTAAAGTAATATTTTCTTTTTCAAGAAATTTTTATAGTATTTCACTAATTTGAATAAAACTTTTTGAAAAACTTGTTTGAAGAAATATTATTTTGGAACATAGTTTAGAGCTCGAACACACAAAACCAGTGAGATTTTGAGCCTATTTGATTGTTGCATTTTATCAACCAATATTTTATTTTTGGTGTGTGTTTCTCTCTCTAAAATTGTGATCTTTGTCTTGCTTAATTCTATATTTCCATTGTTTGATGTATGCATGCACTGATATGATTAAGGCCTTTGTTTCAGTAAGCTTACATACTCATATGGCCTTACCCTTTCATTATCCTTTGCAAACTAATTTGAGCCTAATATACCCATTTGTTCTTTACTTTAGCTCATTACTAACTCTAAGCGGAAAACAATAATGTCCTTAATTTGAATCTTTGGTTAGCTTAGACTAGTAAAAGTGCTCATGATTTAAGTGTGGGGAAGTTGGGTTTGAAAATATTTGATTTGAATAATTGGGTGTTGTATAATTTAGTGAAAATGTGCAAAATAATGGTTGAGCACATGTTATTTCATTCAACACTTTAATCATATGCAAAAAAAAAAAAAGAAAAGAAAAGAGCAATTAATAAAAGGGGATAAAATGTCCCAAAATAAATAGTGAAATCAATGCATATGAGCTGTACTCAAAACTTGGAATGCATAAATATGTAGTAAACACAGTTAATGGGAAGTTAGATTTTGTATTTTAATTAAATGAATTGTCTTAAGTTAGGTGGAAAGTTTATGTTAATTAAGGATTCAGATTTTAGTCCACTTGGCCAAATACAATCCTACCTTGACCCTAACCCCATTACAACCCTTAAAAGACCTCTTGATTTGTGTATTGGTGCATTAAATTTTTTGTTGATTGTTAGATGAAGAGAAAGTTATAGAAAGCAAGATTAGTAGAGAATTGAGAGAATTGACCCTATACACCTGAGAGATTAGAGTGATATACACTATGAGTGAGGGTTCAGCGCTTAATTCTATGTTCCCTGCTTTCATGAGTTATCTCCTTCTTGCAAGTTATTTGTATTGTATTTTGTGATTTGAATTAGTGAAATCCAGTTCATATTTATTTTTGAAAGATTTATTTACTTTTTCACCAAGTAGGTAGAATCATTTTAGCATGTAGCTGCATTCACATTCATAGGTTGCATTGCGTGAGTCTTGCCCTTCCCTACTCATTTATTTGGTCTCTTTGAGTTTAGCATGAAGACATGCTAATGTTTAAAGTGTGGGGAGGTTGATAAACCATTATTTTATGGTTTATATTGTATTTAATTGAGTGATTTTATCAAGCTTTTCACCCACTTATTCATATGATTTGCATGATTTTACAATTCCTTCCTAGTTTAGTTCTATGATTGAAAACATGCTTCTTTGGTCTTAATTTAGCTAATCTTAATCTTCTCCTATTACCATTCGATGCCTTGATTTGTGTGTTAAGTGTTTCAGGCTTTATAGGGCATGAATGAGTGAAAGATTGGGAAGGAAGCTTACAAAAATGGAAGGAACACAAGAAATTGAGGAGATGACCAGCGAGAAGTGACGCGTACGCGTCAGCGACGCGACCGCGCGGAAGAAAGGAATTCGCAGTGACGCGGCCGCATGGCTCACGCGACCGCTCGGATTGGAAAAGCACAAGTGACGTGGAAGCGTGGACGACGCGAACGCGTGGCAGGGAAAAACGCGAATGACGTGTCCGCATGGATGATGCGATCGCGTGACGTGCGCGATCTGCAGAATTACAAAAGTCACTGGCAGAGATTCTGGGCCGCATTTCAACCCAGTTTTCGGCCCAGAAACACAGATTAAAGTCAGGGAACTTGCAGAGACTCATCATGCTCTCATAATTCATAATTTTAGTTTTAGATGTAGTTTTTAGAGAGAGAGGTTCTCTCCTCTCTCTTAGGATTTAGGTAGGAGTTTTAGAAATTAGGATTTAATTCAACTCTTAATCAGGTTCAATATTTCCTTTACTTTATATTTATCTCTTATTTTAGATACTTTAATGCTTTTATTGGTATTTGATTTATGTTGACCAATTGGCTTATGAACTTTTCATGTTAGGATTATACATTATTGAGATGTTTTTAGATTTATGATTTCAATTCAGCTTTCCACATTCTTGGCTTTGGTTAGGAAATCAGTAACTCTTGAGTTATCAAACTCAACGTGATCGATAACCGCTATCTTTACTAATTAGATTGAACTTCTATAATCCCAACCTTTTCTTAGGAATTAACTAGGATTTAAAGATCAAACTAATTAGCCACTTGACCTTCCTTTGCAACAGCAGAGGTTAACTAAGTGGAGTTAAGATTCAATTTTCGTCATCATTGATAAGGATAACTAGGATAGGACTTCTAATTTCTCATACCTTGCCAAGAGTTTATTTTACTATCATTTATTTAGTTTACTTGTCATTTATCATATCTGCTCCTCATTCTCAAAACCCCCGATTTACAAAACTCATAACCAATAATAAGAACATACCTCCCTGCAATTCCTTGAGAAGACGACCCGAGGTTTAAATACTTTGGTTATTAATTTATTTAGGGATTTGTTAGTTGTGACAACCAAGACATTTGCACGAAGGGATTTCTGTTGGTTTAGAATCTATATCTACAACGTGACTATTTTTATAAAATTCTTTAATAGCAAAAATCCTAACGTCATTGCCCCCACTCCATCGAGTAGTATATCACACTTCACTTTTCCTATTCTATTAAGAAGCACAAAATGAATTTAAAAACAAACTTAAAGAAATCAAAAAGCAAAAAAATTAAAAATAAAAATAGAATCATACTGACAAACCCCAATTTGACGGTTTATCTTGTATTGATTTTAGGGGATTTTATAACCTTTTACCCACATTTATTCAATGAAATAGCATGGTTTTGTATATTCTCCTTTAATTGTGCTTAAGAGTGAAAACATGCTTTTTAGGCCTTAAAATAGCTAAATCTAATTCACCTTGATTCCATTAGATGCCTTGATATGTTTGTTAAGTGATTTAAGGTTTTGGAGGCAAAGATTGGATCAAGGGAATGAAGAAAGAAGCATGAAAAGTTGGAGAACTCATGAAGAAATGAAAGAACCGGAAAGCTGTCAAGCCGACCTCTTCGCACTTAAACGACCATAACTTGAGCTACAGAGGTCCAAATGATGCGGTTCCAGTTGGGTTGGAAAGCTAACATCCGGAGCTTCGAAATGATATAAATTTTGCCATATGTTGCTTCGAAACGACCATAACTTTGCGCGCGCGCGCCGATTCTGTCCGTGGCCCACTTTAATGAAATCATCCCCAGCGGTTTTAGGAGCCTTGTGGGCCCAATCCAACTCATTTCTGATGCTATTTAAGTCAAGGATTGAAGAGGGATGAAAAATCTAGTTACCATTAGTCATAGTTTACTTTTGAAGTAGTTTCTAGAGAGAGAAGCTCTCACTTCTCTCTAGAATTAGGATTAGGATTAGGTTTAGTTCTTAGATCTAGATTTTATTCATCTTCTTCTACTTCTACCTTTCAATTCCTTGTTGTTACATTCATCTTCCTCTATTCTTTTGTTGTAATTTCCTTTATGTTGTTCTTGTGTTTTGGTGTAGATCTACTTTTGTTCCTTCCTTTTTCTTTCAATTCAATTCAAGGTAAATCATAATAATTTTGTTCCTTTTGATTTGTTGTTATTAATTCCTTGCAATAATTGTTGTTAGGTTTTGTTCTTGTTGTTGATTTACTATGTTTTCCTTTTATGCCTTCCAAGTGTTTGATGAAATGCTTGGTTGGATTTTAGAGTAGAATTTTATACTCTTGGCTTGGAAAGGTAACTTAGGACCTCTTGAGTTACTAATGTCCAAGTGATTGATGATTGGGAGCCATTGACTCTAGTTCTCACTAATTGAATTAGTGGAGAGTTAGGACTTATGGACTAGGATTGATATAGCTCATTTGACTTTCCTTTACTATTAGTTAGAGGATGATTTAGTGAGATTAATCCTTGCCAATTCTCATATTGTGGTTAGTGATTAGGATAGAGATCCTTGACCACCAACCCTTGCCAAGACCTTTTTAGGCCTTAGTTTACTTTCTTGCCATTTATCTTTCATACTTCTTATCAAAACCCCAAAATAATTCACAACCAATAACAAGACACTTTATTGTAATTCCTAGGGAGAACGACCCGAGGTTTCAATACTTCGGTTTATAAATTTTAGGGGTTTGTTTTAGTGACAAACAACTTTTTGTATGAAAGGATTATTGCTTGGTTTAGGAACTATACTTGCAACGAGATTTTATTTGAGAAATTCTAAACCGTCAAAAATCCAATCGTCACATACACACATGATATCCTTTCAAATCAAACCCTTCTTCTGAGAATCATTCACATATGATATACTTTCAAGAAATGTGTTCTTGTTTTTCAAATCTATGAAATCCAATCTTTCGGTGAAGTTTAATGCTCAAAGAAACATTTCATAAGTTTTATTTGTGTGATTATTCTATCCTTTAAAAATTAAATTACCTCTGTAACACGGTGAATGACAGGATCTCAAATCTTTGCGTTCTCTTCATCAGTATGGTCAACTTGCCGCTAGTTGCTCCTTCTTTAATGACAAGATCAACACAACTCACAACTCATCGCTGCCACAATTCTTTGTCTCCGCTACATCAACAACCATCGCCGCTTCTGAATTGTGGTTTTTCATCTCTATTGCTCCACGAAAACAGCTCTAGAGCATTTGCCACTATATTTTCTTTTCTTTTTTCTGCCAGATGCTCTCCCAACCGCAATGAAAAAAGGATTCTTATACTTCATTTCTAGAAAATAATAAAATTTAGCACATAATAAAATCAAGTGAAAAGACAATAGACGTTAGATATAACAAAATATACATTAAAACTAACCTTGGGAAATTGAGTTATAAATTTTGCATCTTGTGGGAATCCTGTGCTAAGCACCTGCTTCCCATAAAATAACCCTGCATTTGCCTAGTTGTAAGTTGTAAGCAAATTACAACAGAAGAGTCTCAGTTCTTAATTGATTTGGAATTAGCACGAATCGGATAAATTTATTTTTCTAGTGCCATTCAAGAGAAATGTATCAATATAAGGGTCATTTGATAAGATATTTCTTTAATTTGGTCATGTTTAAGGACTATTGGAACAAAAGATCATATCATAATCTTGATAAGACAATTTATGTAAAAAATATTCATTGATTAATAAGTTTAGGAAACAGACCAATGATAATGTATGCTTTTTTAGAAGCCTTAGAGAAACAAAGTTTACTTAAAATAGTGGGAATATTAAGTGTTTATTACTATCTCCTATTCTCCACTCTCTCCAATAGAAACTAAATGTTACCTGTTAGAACTGAATCTTCCCACTAATAATTATCTTTTCCTCTTTTGCTTTACCCCTCTGGTCTCTGGATCCATGCATTTGGAAAAAGCAGGGAGGATAAAAAACATAGTTGATGAGAGACTAAATATACTTTATTCTAATGACTTGTTATCACATCATGGATTACCATTGCATTATACAAATTCAAGATTCAAGAAGAATGCAAGCTTCTACTTTTTTGATAGGTCCAACAAATCCACCTAGGTCAAGAGATATTATGCATTCTAATGATACAATGCTTTGGACTCTGATGTTATGAATGAAAAAACTAAAGCTAGAAAAAAAAGGACAATAATAATGCCTGAGATACACCTCATTAATTGAAAACTCCACAATATTAGATCCTGGTTTCAACATCGTTATTTCTGAATTCACCATATTTACTTAGCCCTCCATACTTTACTGTAAGTTGTGCAGCTATAATGGATCTAAAACTAATATAGAAAACAGAAATCAGATACACAAACACAGAAAAACTATAGTAACTAAGGAAGATAGTTCTCTGCATCACCAGCCATTGAAATATTTTTGCTCCAAAAAATACAATTGAACTTCAGAATAAAAATAATTTATTAAACCAAGATGACTGTCATTTACAAAAAATAAAACAATTTCCACTATCTACAAAAATAATTTTCACAGCTAATCCATTCACGAGAAAGATATTAACACGAAAAGCCATATTCAATTTCAATTAGCGTTTCCAATGAAACAAATTGTGCGCAAGACAAAAAACTAACCATCCTGAGGATCACTATATTAACGTAACTGAGCGATCGGCGAGTAGTCAAGTTGCATTCACAGGATCTGCTGGCGGCGGCGGCAAAGGAATGGCTACGATGCTATTTTGCGACGGAAGCTGTTCTGTGGATCCAACAGCAGCGTGACCTCTGTTATCATTCTACTTCATTATATCTTTCTCTCTCTCCCTTAACCCTCTTTTCTCTATGATGTCGCCGGAAAAGTCTTTCCCTGCCAGTGCCATCTATTCCTTCCTACTAAGAAATGCATCTCTCTCATCTTCTCTTCTCGTTTTTTAAAACTTTTTGCCTTCTCATTTTTTAAATTTTTGGAAGAAACATGTGAACATACAAACACATATAAGATAAGAGAGAGAATCAATAATTTTAAAGTGATTTTAAAACATTTTGAATTTGAATTCAATTAAAATTCTCGCCCAACACTTTGTTCATTGAACTTTTTGAATTTGTATTATTTTATATTTTATTAATTTTTAATGCTATGGCACATGTCTATTATACGAAACTCTACTTGTCGATTATACAAACTACCACTTGAAGCAACTAAACCATTACTACTCTCTTATTAATAGATATTAATAGATTAATATATATTAATAGATAGATAGATAAATAGATTAATTTTTGTGTTATAATGAATGTGTAAAAGACTTTGCTAGTTAGTTTCTAGTCAAATAACAAAACCAACAAAGAAAGAAATGATTACAAGCTAAGATTCCGAATTTGAGCTTGGATATTTGAATAAAATTTTATTATAGTTATAATAATTAGTGTATCTCTTTCTTTTAATTTAAATTTTTGTAATAAATAATTTTATAATATAATATTAAAACTTTTATGATTGAAAAATTCAAAATTTAGTTTTTGTTATTCCCCCTAAAAAAATTAGTACAAGATAAAAAACGTCTATATAAATATTCACGTTAATCTAAATGCTAATAAATTGAAAACTACTCATTATATCTCGAGAGAAAGATCAAACATTTGGATAACAGATCCAATTTAAAAAACGAATATATCTCCTATGTTCACGAATATACCAGTAACCACATAGACAGAAGGTGGCTCATGAACTTAATAAAAAGAGGACCATAAATACTAGGTATTAGGCAGTGGAAAAAGGATGAGAGAAAAACATATCATTATTTTTATTCTTTTAAGATTTGGAAAGGCTATTGACTTAATGTTAGAGTTTTTTTTGTAGGTACCACATTCGATCTAAGTTTCTAGAAGACTAAAGCATAGCTCGTCTAGTAGGAGAAGAATGGAATGCTCATCCCTTTCACACAGATCAGTTATAGGGTGGATTGTCATTCCATGTCGGAACATTTAGCACCCACTTTAGTATTACCCTATATATTATTTTCCATGGCAATTTCATTTTGCAGATATCTCCAAGCATGACTAATGAACATGAGCAGCCACCTCCCTTTCAGGCTAAGTTGTTATCCAAGAATGCTGCACTCAGAGCTGAGGTCCAGAGGATAATTGAGTTGCTGATGCAACAGCAGAAGAACTCAATGGTGAGAGGGACCGTATGGATGCTCTCTAACACTACAAGAAATACACCGAGTACCGTCATATTTATCGTTGCATTTAGCGTCTTGAGTTAGCATCAAATTTCCTAATGGGTTTATGGAAGGTTTTGTGATAGAATTCGTTACGTCAAATAGTTATCGACGGATTAAATTTTCCAACGATAAATTCGTGGGTAATACTTGGCGGGAAATGGGAGGGAATAGGCGTGAACTTTAGTGTCGGATTTACAGTTGATAAAATTCGACGGAAAGCCATTTTAACAAAATTTTACAGTTTGGAGACACTAAATATGACAGTAATCAAACTTAAAATTGAGAGCACCAATGCTCTCCCCCTTCATTTTGAAAATCCTCTATCTCTCTCTCTCTCTCTCTAAGCCCCTCTTCTCTGTTTCTCTCTCTACCTAGCCCCACCACTGCCTCTCCCTCTCCTTGAAAACCAATCAGTTCCTTATCGCAGCACTGCATCGCGCCGTCACCGTCGCCCTCTAGCACCGCCGCCACTGTATCTCCCTTGATAAACCCCATTTGTAGGGTTTATCTTATGCTTCATTTAAGGGATTTTATGACCTTTTACCCACATTTATTCAATGAAATAGCATGGTTTTATAACTTCTCCCTTAATTGTGCTTAAGAGTGAAAACATGCTTTTTAGGACTTAAAATAGCTAAATCTAATTCTCCTTGATTCCATTAGATGCCTTGATATGTTTGCTAAATGATTTTAGATTTAGGAGGCAAGGATTAGACCAAGGGAATGAAGGAAAAGCATGTAGAAATAGAGAACTCATGGAGAAATAAAGGAAACGCAAAAGCTGTCAAGCCGACCTCTTCGCACTTAATTGATCATAACTTGAGCTACAGAGGTTCAAATGATGCGGTTCCAGTTGGGTTGGAAAGCTAACATCCGGGGCTTCAAAACGATATAAGATTTGCCATAGTTGCTATACGTATAAGAACGCGTACACGCACTGTATGCGCACGCGCCGTTGGTGCACGTGATCACTTCATGCAAACTCGTGGCTAGCGAATTTACAAGCCTTGTGGGCCCAATCCAACTCATCTCTGATGCTATTTAAGCCAAGGATTGAAGATGAATGAGGGAGTTAGTTACCGTTAGTTCATTTCCACACATTAGGATTAGTTTAGAAGTAGTTTCTAGAGAGAGAAGCTCTCTCTTCTCTCTAGAATTAGGATTAGGATTAAGTTTAGTTCTTAGATCTAGGTTTTAATCTTTGCTTTCTTCCACTTCTATCTCTCAATTCTTTGTTGCTACATTCATCTTCTTCTATTCTTTTGTTGTAATTTCCTTTATGTTGTTCTTATATTTTGTTGTAGATCTAGTATTGTTCCTTCTACATTCTTCCAATTCAATAAGAGGTAATTCATAATAAATGTGTCTTCTTTGCTCTTCTATTGTTGATCTCTTATTTTTGTAGTTATAGATTCCTTTAATTCTTGAATTTAATAATGTTTACTTCTATTGCACTTTATGTGTTTGTTGAAATGTCTCTTTTAGTTTTAGTGTAGAATTTGTTCCTATTGGCCTAGGTAGAGTAATTAGTGACACTTGAGTTATCTAATTCCTTTGTTGATTGATAATTGGAGAGATTGCTAATTGGTTTGGAGTGCACTAAAGCTAGTCTTTCCTTGGGAGTTGGCTAGAACTTGTGGCTCAAGTCAATTCATCCACTTGACTTTCCTTTATTTAGTAAGGGTTAACTAAGTGGTAGCAATGAACAATTCTCATCACAATTGAGAAGGATAACTAGGATAGGACTTCTAATTTTCATACCTTGCCAAGAGCCTTGTATAGTTGTTAGTTTATTTTCATTGCCATTTACTTTCATGCCTCCTACCAAAACCCCAAAACAACTCAAACCAATAACAAGACACTTTATTGTAATTCCTAGGGAGAACGACCCGAGGTTTGAATACTTCGGTTATTAATTTTAGGGGTTTGTTACTCGTGACAAACAATCTTTTGTATGAAAGGATTATTGTTGGTTTAGAAACTATACTTGCAACGAGAATTCATTTGTGAAATTCTAAACCGTCAAAAATCCAATCATCAAAATGGCGCCGTTGCCGGGGAATTGCAATGGTGTTGTGTTATTGGTTATTGTATATATGTGAATATTGTGAATATGTTTGCTTTTTGCTTCTTTGTTAGTTTTTAGTTTGTTCTCTTTATTTGTTACTATTTTTTTTTTGCCCTCTCTTGTTATCATGGATTCTCACTTTGGCTATGAGTGTAGTTACAATTATGTTGTAGGTGATGAGAACTTCAATGAGAATGTGTATCAAGGATGGAACAATCAAAGGTGGGAGGAGCCATATGCATATGATCAATCCTCATGGCAACAACCTCCACCAATGCACTATGAAGAAGAGCCATTCTATGATGCATATCAATCCAATGGCTATGGTGAATCTCCTTGTGACTTTCAAGAACTACCACCATATGCCTATGAACCATATCCTCAACATAACTCTCAACCATACTCACAAGCCCTTTCTTACCAACTACCTTCATATGACCCTAATCCATACCCATCCTACCAACAACTATATGAGCCATATGAACCACATATAGAGCCACCACCATTCCAACATCAATATTTTCAAGAGCCACCTCCTCCACATTATTACCAAGATGAACCACCTCCAATATACGAAAATTTTCAACCACAAGATGAATACTACTTTCCACCACAACCTCCCATGGAAGAATACTCATATCCATTGAACCAAGAGCCACATGATCCTAATCATATTATCCACGAGGAACAAGAGTCAAGGGATCGTCTCAAGGAAGCATTGGATCAATTTCAAGCAACCATGGAGTGTGTTGTGCAACAAGTGAAAAGAGTGGAAAACATAGAACCACCACAATTCTACCAAGAAGAACCACCTTCCTACTATGAACCCTCCCCCCAATTTGATGAACCATTCCACCCACCCCAATCTCTAATGGATGAGACCCTTGGTGTTGTTGTTCAAGGGCAAGAAGAGATGAAAAGGGATGTGCAAAATTTCATGGCCGCCTTAGATGCGGTAACAAATCAATTAGCCTCCCAATGCTTGAACACTCAAGGAACTACCATGGCTACATGTGGAAAATCAAATGAAGAACATAGCATGAAGGAGAGATTGGAAACTCTGGTGGGAAATGAGGGAAGTTGCTTTGTATTGGAACAATTGGAGGAAGCTTTAATTGTTGAAGACACGGAAGAAGTGGTAGAAGACTTAGGAGATGCGGAGCCTCCATGGGAACATAGAGTTGAAGAAAACCCCTCCAAGATGATTGAAATTGATGCTAGGGAGGAAAGTGCACACCTTCCAAGGCATATTCCATATGAAGGCTTGGATGGGATAGAGAAAGAATTGAGTTCCCTTGGTGATGAAGATCAAGCATCAAGTCTTAGTGGTGAAGAATCCTTTGAGCATAAAGAACCTTCTCCGGTTGGATTTGAAAGCGTTGAGGAGGTAAATTTTTCTCACCCTCCCTATTATGATTTGAGTAAAGGAAAAGGTTTAGATAAAATTTTTGAACAAAGGATTGAAATTAAGAGATCTTGTGAAGAGGTGGAAGTCCCTAGAAATAGAAGAACGAGGGTTGGTTATGCTTTGTCAAGATCTTTGGAAGCATCTTTGCCTAGGTTGTCATCTACATCTTCATTTGAGTGGGTGAAATTCACTTCTATTAGCTTTATTATCCCACTTGAATATGGTTTGCTTGAAACGGATGGCCAACTTAGGGACGTTTGTGGGATGAAGCGTAAGCGGAAAATGTTTTGTGGTGGGCATTGCAAATCAAGGCTCATTATGGTTGATGCATCAAACATGAGATATAAAGGTTGGAGTAGTGCTCAAATAGATGGGTCTAGGAGGATTGTTGGCCACTATATAGAGAATTCACCTTACTTACCACCCGGATGGACTAATAATGATGATCAACCTCAAGACGGGTGTGTGGGATCCTGGATTACAAGAAGAGGATCAACTTTGGGAGCCCCAAGCTTGTGAAGAACTCCATCAACACTTGGCTCAATCCATGAAGAATCTTGGGGCACAATGGAGAACCAAGCATTGGTGGGAGTTCCAAGATGAATTCAAGCACAAGCCACCTTGAGAGGAGCTCCCCATAAGTCCAACTTAAGGACAATAAATAAACGTGCTAGTGGGAGACACCCACCATGGTAACATCTTTTCATTTTCTCTTTTGTAAATAGTGTAGAATTTAGTTGATTTCATATTTTGTTTAGTTAGTGAGTATATTTGGTAGTTTAGTATGGTAAATAAGGTTTTAGGGTGTTATGGTAGCTGTTTGGAGGTTTGGAATGCTTGGATTGGTGCAAAAAATAGAAAAATTTTGAAAAACAGAGCACCATCCACGCGTACGCACACTGCGTGCGTACGCGTGCATCAAGCATTTTGGACCATCCACGCACGCGCGCAATGCGTGCGTACGCGTGGATTGAGAAGTTCCACCCTCCATGCATTCTCCAGAGAGTTGTGCCTGCGCAGCGCCAACGTTGTGCCTTTGGCACAAACCTATTCGCGCGCACGCGCACATGACGCGTGCGCGCCACTCTCGGCATAATCCTTCGATGCGGACGCACCCTGTACGCGTACGCGTCGGGTCCATTGCACCACAACCCACGCGCGCACGCCATGTGCGCGTACGCGCGAATCCCCTTTTCTCAACACTTCTCTTTTCTTCCCCTCTTTCCATTTCTTTCCTTCTCCTTTCTTCTTCCCGTCTTCTACCCCTCATCCAACACTTCCAAACACCATTGATAACCATTTATTTTAGTTAGTTAATTAGTTCGTTAGTTAGTTGATTAGTTAGTTAGTTTTAATTAGTTTTCATTTCATTGTATCTTTCTCATTGTAAGTGTTGGGTTGTTGTTTTTGTTTACCATTAATTGTTGCTGAGTATTAAAAAGGGATGTTATCTTAACATCATTATGTTTATAATCTTTGTTGGATTCTATGATTGAGGTTATATTTTGCTACTTGGTTTTGAGTTTTTCATGCTTACCTTTTGAGAAACACCAAGTGATGAAAATTGCCTTCGAGCTTGTGACTCTTTTGAATTGCATGATTTGGCCACCATGTGATTTGAACCGTATTCTTTGATTAGGCAATCTCTTGATGGATGATGTTGAGCATTTACCTTAATGCATTGTATTTCATGATTATATCCATCCATATGTTTGACTTGAATGTTTTCATGCTTCTCTAATGCTTGTTTTACCTTACAAGTTTACTTAAAGCATCTCAAGCACACTAGGATAAGTGAAGTGCATGCTTCTTTTGTGACATAACTTTTATGCTAATATGTGTTCTAAACCGCGCAATTTAGAATTCACACACCTAATATTTCTTAATGTCACACTAATTCACTCACTCAATTCTAGTGATTTACCTCATTCCAACAATTATGCTTCCTTGCTTTTGTTTTCCCATCTTATGGTGTTATATTTTTGTTTTTCACAAATGATGCACCACAAGCAATAACGGAAGCAAGACTAAGAACACGCAGCAATCCGGAGATTCGCCGTACCCCCTTGCTCATCTTTGAGTGCACCGAGGACGGTGCAAACTTTTAAGTGTGGGGAGGTCGTCCGACCGATCGGCAATTTTGGGTGACAAATTTCTAATCTCAACACGTTTTTGCATTTCATTCTAGGATTTTAGGATTTTTACTTGCATTTTCCTATTTTTGCATGCATATACACAATAAGCTTAGTCAAAATAATGAGATGTTTCAAGAATTCTATCTATAGGGCACCAATTGATTTGAGTGAAAATTTTTCATTAAACTTGCTTGAATTATATATCTTGTGGATCATGTTTTTGAGCTAAGAACACAAGCAAGTGAGTTTTGAGCCTAATGGTGTGGTTACATCTTATAACCACTTATTTTCCTTCTTGTGTGCATTATTCTCTTTCTATGAATGTAATCTTTGATTTGTTTGATCCTTTTTATCCATTATTTTGTGTATTTATGCATTTATATGATTGCGGCCATCATTTCATTTAGCTCACTTACCCAAAAAGCCTTACCTTTTATCATCCATTGTTAGCCAATTTGAGCCTATGCTTAACCCACTTTGTTCTTAATTTAGCACATTACAAGCCTTAAAGCGAAAAACAATAAATGTCCTTTATTTGGATCTTTGATTGGCTTAGGCTAGTGTGTGTGAGTATCATTCAAGTGTGGGAACCTTAGGACATTGGGTGAATAAAAGGGTAGTTTTGTATTATTAGTGTAAATATTTGGAATCGGGTATATATGCTCATGTATTGATCAAATGTAAAACCTTATGCATTGATGCTCTTCTATATAGAAAGAAAAAAAAGAGAGAAAAAAAAGAAAAATAAAAGAAAAAAAAGAAAAATAATATAGAAAAAAAGAAAGAAAAGAAAAAAAAGAGAAAGAAATGAAAAAGGGAACAAAATGCCCCAAAGCAAAGTGTAGCTTAATAAGATCAATGCATATGTGTTGTGAAACGAAAAGGGATACATGAGCATGTGAAAAAGTGAGAAATGGGTAGTTAGGTTAGAACTTAATTGTATAAGATGTCATAGGTTAGGTGGAAAGTCTAAGCTTATCAAAGATTCAAACTTCAAGCTCACTTGACCAAATATGCATCCTACCTTGACCCTAACCCCATTACAACCTAAAGAAAAGACCTCATGATAGATGTGTGCATGCATGAAATATATGTTGATTGTGATATGAAAACAAATCTTAGAAAGCATGATTAGGGGAGAATTGAGTGAATCAACCCTAAACACTTGAGCGAATAGAGTGCAAACACTACCGGTGAGGGTTCGATTGCTCAATTACATGTTTCCACCCATAAGTGTCAATTTTCATTCAAGTTTGTAAAAATATTTAATAACTCAATTCAATTGTGGATTAGACTTGCTAGTCCTTAGCCCTTGTGCATATATGCTTCTTGGGAATTGATTTATTTTGACCAAGCAATTGCATTCATATAGATAGTTGCATATAGGTAGATTGCATGTAGTTTATTTACATTGAATAAACGCCATACCCTTACTTCATTCTTGATTTTAGCATGAGGACATGCTTGGTTTAAGTGTGGGGAGGTTGATAAACCCCATTTGTAGGGTTTATCTTATGCTTCATTTAAGGGATTTTATGACCTTTTACCCACATTTATTCAATGAAATAGCATGGTTTTATAACTTCTCCCTTAATTGTGCTTAAGAGTGAAAACATGCTTTTTAGGACTTAAAATACCTAAATCTAATTCTCCTTGATTCCATTAGATGCCTTGATATGTTTGCTAAGTGATTTCAGATTTAGGAGGCAAGGATTAGACCAAGGGAATGAAGGAAAAGCATGTAGAAATAGAGAACTCATGGAGAAATAAAGGAAATGCAAAAGCTGTCAAGCCGACTTCTTCGCACTTAATTGATCATAAATTGAGCTACAAAGGTTCAAATGATGCGGTTCTAGTTGGGTTGGAAAGCTAACATCCGGGGCTTCGAAACGATATAAGATTTGCCATAGTTGCTATACGTATAAGGACGCGTACGTGCACTGTACGCGCACGCGCCGTTGGTGCACGTGATCACTTCATGCAAACTCGTGGCTAGCGAATTTACAAGCCTTGTGGGCCCAATCCAACTCATCTCTGATGCTATTTAAGCCAAGAATTGAAGAGGGATGAGGGAGTTAGTTACCGTTAGTTCATTTCCACACATTAGGATTAGTTTAGAAGTAGTTTCTAGAGAGAGAAGCTCTCTCTTCTCTCTAGAATTAGGATTAGGATTAAGTTTAGTTCTTAGATCTAGGTTTTAATCTTTGCTTTCTTCCACTTCTATCTCTCAATTCTTTGTTGCTACATTCATCTTCTTCTATTCTTTTGTTGTAATTTCCTTTATGTTGTTCTTATATTTTGTTGTAGATCTAGTATTGTTCCTTCTACATTCTTCCAATTCAATAAGAGGTAATTCATAATAAATGTGTCTTCTTTGCTCTTCTATTGTTGATCTCTTATTTTTGTAGTTATAGATTCCTTTAATTCTTGAATTTAATAATGTTTACTTCTATTGCACTTTATGTGTTTGTTGAAATGTCTCTTTTAGTTTTAGTGTAGAATTTGTTCCTATTGGCCTAGGTAGAGTAATTAGTGACACTTGAGTTATCTAATTCCTTTGTTGATTGATAATTGGAGAGATTGCTAATTGGTTTGGAGTGCACTAAAGCTAGTCTTTCCTTGGGAGTTGGCTAGAACTTGTGGCTCAAGTCAATTCATCCACTTGACTTTCCTTTATTTAGTAAGGGTTAACTAAGTGGTAGCAATGAACAATTCTCATCACAATTGAGAAGGATAACTAGGATAGGACTTCTAATTTTCATACCTTGCCAAGAGCCTTGTATAGTTGTTAGTTTATTTTCATTGCCATTTACTTTCATGCCTCCTACCAAAACCCCAAAACAACTCAAACCAATAACAAGACACTTTATTGTAATTCCTAGGGAGAACGACCCGAGGTTTGAATACTTCGGTTATTAATTTTAGGGGTTTGTTACTCGTGACAAACAATCTTTTGTATGAAAGGATTATTGTTGGTTTAGAAACTATACTTGCAACGAGAATTCATTTGTGAAATTCTAAACCGTCAAAAATCCAATCATCATCCCTCCGTCTCTGTCAGGTTTCATGCATCTACCTTTTATATAAATTATAATTTAAAATTTATTTACATGTTAATTTAGTGATTAGTTATATATTAATTTAGGAATTTAGGATTTAATTATTATATGCTAATTTAAAGTTTAGGGTTAACTTAATGTACGATTTGCGTTTTGGTTATCATACGGTAATTTTTTATTCGTATTTGTTGTTGGTTATTATAAAATATAATTTGTGTTGATTATTCTGGTTATTAAAATTGGATTGATGATGAAGAAATTAAAATAAATGATATGATTTAGTATTTGTTTATTTTATAAAGTTAGATTGCTTTGAATATCTATTAAATGTAATGTGCATTTGAGTTGATTAGTAAAAATGATTGAAGTCTCTTGGTGAGTGGATTAAGATTTCAATCCTTGTATGTTAGTTTGGTTGGATATTGATGAGCGGATAATTTATACGCTTTTTGGCATTGTTTTTAGGTAATTTTTAGTAGGATCTAGCTACTTTTAGGGATGTTTTTATTAGTTTTCATGCAAAATTCACATTTCTAGACTTTACTATGAGTTTGTGTATTTTCTATGATTTCAGGTATTTTCTGGCTAAAATTGAGGGACTTGAGCAAAAATTTGATTCAGGCTAACAAAAGGACTACTGATGCTGTTGGATTCTGACCTCCCTACACTCGAAATGAATTTTCTGTAGCTACAGAACTTCAAATGGCGCGGTCTTAACGACGTTAGAAAGTAGACATCCAGAGCTTTCCAGCAATATATAATAGTTCATACTTTATTCGAGTTTAGATAACGCAAACTGGCGTTCAACGCCAGTTCCATGCTGCATTCTGGAGTCAAACGCCAGAAACACGTCATAAACCAGAGTTAAACGCCAAAAATATGTTACAACTTGGCGTTTAACTCCAAGAGAAGTCTCTGCATGTGTAAAGCTCAAGCTCAGCCCAAGCACACACCAAGTGGGCCCCGAAAGTGGATTTCTGCATTAATTACTTATTTCTGTAAACCCTAGTAGCTAATCTAGTATAAATAGGACATTTTACTATTGTATTAGACATCTTGGTTTCATCTTTTATCTTAGCATCCATCTTTGGACGTTTAGTTCTTAGACTTTGGGGGCTGGCCATTCGGCCATGCCTGAACCTTGATCACTTATGTATTTTTAACGGTGGAGTTTCTACACACCATAGATTAAGGTGTGGAGCTCTATTATACCTCAAGTTTCAACGCAATTACTACTATTTTCTATTCAATTCAGCTTATTCTTGTTCTAAGATATTCGTTGCACTTCAACATGATGAATGTGATGATCCATGACACTCATCATCATTCTCACTTATGAACGCGTGACTGACAACCACTTCCATTCTACCTTAGACCGAGCGTGTATCTCTTAGATTCCTTAATCAGAATCTTCGTGGTATAAGCTAGAACCCTTTGGCGGCCACTCTTGAGGATCCAGAAAGTCTAAACCTTGTCTGTGGTATTCTGAGTAGGATTCAGGGATTGAATGGCTGTGACGAGCTTCAAACTCGCGATTGTTGGGTGTGATGACAAACGCAAAAGAATCAATGGATTCTATTCCGACATGATCGAGAACCGACAGATGATTAGCCATGCTGTGAGAGAGCATTTGGACCATTTTCACTGAGAGGATGGGATGTAGCCATTGACAACGGTGATGCCCTACATACAGCTTTCCATGGAAAGGAGTATGAAGGATTGAAAGTAAGAAAGCAGTATGTTGTAGAGATTCAACAGGGACAAAGCATCTCCATACACTTATCTGAAATTCCTGCCAATGATTTACATAAGTATCTCTATCTTATTTTATGCTTTATTTATTCTTAATTTTCGAAAACCATTATAAACCATTTGAATCCGCCTAACTGAGATTTACAATGTGACCATAGCTTGCTTCATACCAACAATCTCCGTGGGATCGACCCTTACACACGTAAGGTTTATTACTTGGACGACCCAGTGCACTTGCTGGTTAGTTGTGCGGAGTTGTGACAAAGTGTGATTCGCATTTGAGACCACCAAGTCATTGGAGCCATTGTTGGTGATCACAATTTCGTGCACCAAGTTTTTGGCACCGTTGCCGGGGATTGTTCGACTTTGGACAACTGACGGTTCATCTTGTTGCTCAGATTAGGTAATTTTCTTATCAAAAAATTTTTTCAAAAATTTTTTTCTTTATTTTCATTTTTCAAAAATATAATTTAAAAAAAACCAAAAAAATAATAAAATCATAAAAACCAAAAATATTTTGTGTTTCTTGTTTGAGCCTAGTATCAATCTTTAAGTTTGGTGTCAATTGCATGTTTTAAAAACTTTTGCATTTTTCGAAAAATCATACATGTGTTCTTCATGATCTTCAAGTTGTTCTTGACAAGTCTTCTTGTTTGATCTTCATATTTTCTTGTTTTGTGTTTTTTCTTGTTTTTCATATGCATTCTTGAATTCTTAGAGTCTAAATATTAAAAATTTCTAAGTTTGGTGTCTTGCATGTTTTTCTTTTCTTGAAAATTTTTCAAAAATAAGTTCTTGATGTTCATCATGATCTTCATAGTGTTCTTGGTGTTCATCTTGACATTCATAGTGTTCTTGCATGCATTATGTGTTTGATCCAAAATTTTCATGTTTTGGGTCATATTTGTGTTTTTCTCTCTCATCATTAAAAATTCAAAAATCAAAAAATATCTTCTCCTTTTTTCTCTCATAAATTTTGAAAATTTGAGTTGACTTAGTCAAAAATTTTTACAACTTAGCTATTTCTTATAAGTCAAGTCAAATTTTCAATTTTAAAAATCCTATCTTTTCAAAATCTTTTTCAAAAAACAAATCTCTTTCATTTTTCTTTTATGATTTTCAAAAATTTAAAATTATTTTTCAAAATCTTTTTCTTATCTTTAATTCATAATTTTCGAAAACTTTACTAACAATTAATGTGATTGATTCAAAAATTTGAAGTTTGTTACTTTCTTGTTAAGAAAGGTTCAATCTTTAAATTCTAGAATCATATCTTTTAGTTTCTTGTTAGTCAAGTAATCTATTTTAATTTTAAAAATCAAATCTTTTTCAAAATATCTTTTTCAATCATATCCTTTTAAAATATCTTTTTCAAATCATATCTTTTTCAAAAATTTGTTTTCAAAATATCATTTCTAACTTCTTATCTTTTCAAAATTGATTTTCAAATCTTTTTCAACTAACTAATTGACCTTTTGTTTGTTTATTATCTTTTTCAAAACCACCTAACAACTTTTCTCTCTCTAATTTTCGAAAATTACCTCCCTCTTTTTCAAAATTCTTTTAATTAACTAATTGTTTCAAATTTTAATTTTAATTGTTTTTCTTCTCTTAATTTTTGAAAATCACTAACCCTTTTTCAAAATTAATTTTCGAAATTCTCTCCCTCTCATCTTCTTCTATTTATTTATTTATTCACTAACAGATCTCTTCATCTCAAGAATTCGAACCTATCTTCCCCCTTGTGTTTGGATTCTTAACTCTTTTCCTTCTTCTATTCCTTTCTTCTTCTACTAACATAAAGGAATCTCTATACTGTGACATAGAGGATTCCTCTTCCTTTTCTATTCTCTTCTTTTTCATATGAGCAGGAACAAGGAAAAAGGCATTCTTGTTGAAGCTGATCCTGAACCTGAAAGGACTCTGAAAAGGAAACTGAGAGAAGCTAAAATACAACAATCCAGAGACAACCTTACTAAAATTTTCGAACAAGAAAAGGATATGGCAGCCGAACCCAACAACAATAATGCAAGGAGGATGCTTGGTGACTATACTACACCTACTTCCAAGTTTGATGGAAGAAGCATCTCAATCTCTGCCATTGGAGCAAACAATTTTGAGCTTAAACCTCAACTAGTTGCTCTAATGCAACAGAACTGCAAGTTCTATGGACTTCCATCAGAAGATCCCTATTAGTTTTTAACTAAGTTCTTGCAGATCTGTGAGACTGTTAAGACTAATGGAGTAGATCCTGAAGTCTACAGGCTCATGCTTTTTCCTTTTGCTGTAAGAGACAGAGCTAGAACATGGTTGAACTCACAACCTAAAGAAAGCCTGGACTCCTGGGATAAGCTGGTCACGGCCTTCTTGGCTAAGTTCTTTCCTCCTCAAAAGTTGAGTAAGCTTAGAGTGGATGTTCAGACCTTCAAATAAAAAGAAGGTGAATCCCTCTATGAAGCTTGGGAAAGATATAAACAGATGATCAAAAGGTGTCCTTCTGACATGCTTTCAGAATGGACCATTTTGGATATATTCTATTATGGTCTATCTGAGTTCTCTAAGATGTCACTGGACCATTCTATAGGTGGATCCATTCACCTAAAGAAAACGCCTGCAGAAGCTCAAGAACTCATTGACATGGTTGCAAATAACCAGGTCGTGTATACTTCTGAGAGAAATTCTGTGAATAATGGAATGCCTCAGAGGAAGGGAGTTCTTGAAATTGATGCTCTGAATGCCATATTGGCTCAGAACAAAATGCATCCAACAGTACTAAAGAGGCATCTTCTGAAGAAGAAGCTTATGATCCTGAGAACCCTGCAATAGTAGAGGTAAATTACATGGGTGAACTTTATGGAAACACCTATAATTCTTCATGGAGAAATCATCCAAATTTCTCATGGAAGGATCAACAAAAGCCTCAACAAGGCTTTAATAACGGTGGAAGAAATAGACTCAGTAATAGCAAGCCTTTTCCATCATATTCTCAGCAACAGACAGAGAATTTTGAGCAGAGCACCTCTTACTTAGCAAACATAGTCTCTGATCTGTCTAAGGCCACTTTAAGTTTCATGAGTTTGAAACAAGGTCCTCCATCAGAAATTTGGAGGCACAAGTGGGCCAGCTGAGTAAGAAAGTCACTGAAACTCCTCCTAGTACTCTCCCAAGGAATACTGCAGAGAATCCAAAAAGAGAGTGCAAGGCCATTGACATAATCAACATGGCCGAACCTAGAAAGGAAGGAGAGGACGTGAATCCCAATGAGAAAGACCTCATGGGACGACTCTCAAGCAAGAAGGAGTTCCCTATTGAGGACCCAAAGGAATCTGAAGGTCATATAGAGATCATAGAGATCCCATTAAACCTCTTTCTGCCATTCATGAGCTCTGAAGACTATTATTCCTCTGAAAAGGATGAAGATGTAACTGGAGAGCAAGTTGCTCAATATCTAGGAGCCATCATGAAACTGAATGCCAAGTTGTTTGGTAGTGAGACTTGGAAAGGTGAACCTTCCTTGCTCATTAGTGAACTAGATACATGGGTTTAGTAAACGTTACCTCAAAAGAAACAAGATCCTGGTAAATTCTTAATACCCTGTACCATAGGCACCATGACCTTTGAGAAGGCTCTGTGTGACCTAGGGTCAGGCATAAATCTTATGCCACTCTCTGTAATGGAGAAGTTAGGGATCATTGAGGTACAACCTGCCACATTCTCATTAGAGATGGCAGACGGATCACAAAGACAAACTTATGGATTAGTAGAGGACGTGTTAGTGAAGGTTAAAGGCCTCTACATCCCTGCTGATTTCATAATCTTAAACACTAGGAAGGAGGAGGATGAACGCATTATCCTTGGAAGACCCTTCCTAGCCACAGCAGGAGCTGTGATTGATATTGACAGAGGAGAGCTAGTCCTTCAATTAAATGGGGACTACCTTGTGTTTAAAGCTCAAGGATCTTCTTCTGCAACCATGGAGAGGAAGCATGAAAAGCTTCTCTTAATACAGAGTCAAACAAAACCCCCACAATCAAACTCTAAGTTTGGTGTTGGGAGGCCACAACCAAACTCTAAGTTTGGTGTTAAACCCCACATTCAAACTCTAAGTTTGGTGTTGGGTAGGGGTGTTCATGGTTTAGTTTTTTCATAAACTGAACTGAAACTGCACTAAACCATTTTGAATGGTTTAGAAACTGAACCAAACTACTTTGTCAAATAAGAAACTGGTTTTAAATCAGTTTACAATACAGTGCACCAGTTTAAACCAGTTCATAAAAATAACACTAGTTTTAATTGAAAAAACTAGTTTAAACTAGTTTATAGGCTAAAAACTAGTTTTAACTTTTAACATATATAAAATTAATTTTTATATTTTCTCTCTCCCCCTCTCTCTCCTACTCTCTCTCTCTCTCTCCTTCTCTCCTTCTCCCACTCTCTCCCTCTCTCTCCCCTCTCCCTGCTCTCTCTCTCTCTCTCTCCTTCTCTCCCTCCTTTCTCTATCTCCCTTCTCTCCCTCTCTCTCTTTTCTTCTCTTCCTCTCTCTACCTCCTTTCTCTCTCTCTCTCTCACTATCTCTTTTCCTTTTCTCTCTCTCTCTCTCTCTTTCTCTCTCTCTCCCCATTCTCCTCTTTCTCCCTCCCCTCTCATTGTCTCTCTCTCTATCCCTCTTCTCTCTATATCCCTTCTCTCCCTCTCTCTCATTCCCCTCTCCCTCTCTCCCCGTCCTTTCTCTCTCTCCCTCCTCTCTCTCTTTTCCTTTTCTCTCCCTTTCTTCCCTCCCCTCTCTTTGTCTTTCTCTCTATCCCTCTCCCTCTCCCTCCCCTCTCTCTCTCTTTCTCTCTCTCCCCCTCTCTTTCATTCTCTCTCTCCCCTATCCCTCTTCCTCCCTCCCTCTCTCCCTCTTCTCCTTTCCTCTCCCCTCCTCTCTCTTTCTCTCTCTCCCTCACTCTCTCTCTCTCACTCTCTCGCTCCCTCTCTCTCCTAACATATATAAAATAAGATTTTACATTCTCTTTCTTTCCCTCTCTTTCCTTCTCTCCCTCTCTCTCTCCTCTCTCTTTTTCTCTCTCCATTCTCTCCCTTTTTCTCTTTTCATCCCCTCTTCCTCTCTTTCTCCTCTTCTCTCTCTCTCTCTCTCTCTCTCTCTCCTTTTTCTCTCTCTCTTTCTCTCCCTTTCTCTCTCTTCTTCCCCTCTCACTCTTCCTCTTCTATCTCTCTCCCCCTCTTTCTCCCCTTCTCCTCTCTTTGTCTTCCTCTCTCTTTCTCCCCCTTTCTATTCTTATTTTCCTCTCTCTTCCTCTCTTCTCTCTCCCTCTCCCCTGGCCCTTTTTCTCCCCCTCCCCTTTCTTTTTCTATCATTTTTCTCCCTCTATCCCTTTTTCTCATTCTCTCTTCCCTATCCCTCTTCCTTTCTATCTCTCTCTCTCTCTTCTTCCCTCATCCCCCTCTCTCTCCCCTTCTTTCTCTCTCCCTCTCTCTTTCTCTTTGTCTCTCTCACTTTTCCTCTCTCTCTTTTCCTTTCTCACTCTCTCTTCCTCTCTCTCTTGTGCTCTTTCTCCTCCTTCCTCCTCTTTTTTTCTCTCTCTCTTCCTCTTTCTCTCTCTTTTTTTATCTCTCCTTCTCTCCTATTTTGTCTTCTTTTCTTTCTCCCTCCTTCTCTCTCTTATTTTGGAGAAAAAAGAGGGAGAGAGAGAGAAAAAAGGGATATAGAGTGAGAGAAAGTTGAGAGAGAAAGAGAAAAGAGAGAAAGAAAGGGAAGAAAGAGGAGAAAGAGAGAGAGGAGGGTGAAAAAAGAGAGAGAAATGAGATAGAAAAAAGGGAAGGTGGAGAGAGAGAAATAGGAGACAGAAAAAGAGAAAAGAAAAAAAGGAGAGAGAGAAAAAAGAGAGAATGGAGGAAGAGAGAGAAATAAAAGGGGAGAGAGAGGGAAAAGATGGTGGGAGAGAGAGAAAGAGAAAAGGGGGAGAGAGGGAAAAAGGGTGGGAGAGAGAGAGAAGGAAGAAGGGAAGGGGAGCAAGGGAGATGGGAGAAAAAGGAAAGAGAGGGAGAGAGTGTGAGAAGAAAAGGAGAGAGCGAGAGAAAGGAGGGGAAGTAAGAGGAGAAGGAGAGAAAGAGGAAGAAAGAGGGGGAAAGGAGAGGAGGGAGAGGAGAGAGATAGAGAAAGAAAAGGGGAGAGCATGGAAAAGGAGTGAGAGAGAGGGAGGAAGGAAAATGGAGGAGAGAGAGATGAAGGAAGGGGGAGAGAGAGGGAGAGGAGGAAAAGGAGAGAGATGGAGAAAGAGAGAGAGACAAAGAGAGATGAGAAGGAGAGAGAGAGAGAAAGAAAGAAAGGGGAAGAGAGAGGAGGAGAGAGGAGTGAGAGAGAGAGGAAGAGAGATAGAAAGGGAGAGGGAGAGAGAGGGAAAGAAGAGAGAGAAGGGGGAGAGAGGAAAAGGATAGAGAGAGAGAGAAGGAGGAGAGAGAGAGAGAGAGAAAGAGGAAAGGAGAGAGAGAATGAAAGAAAGGGGAAGAGAGAGGAGAAGAGAGAGAGGAAAAATAGAGAGAGGAAGAGAGACGGGATGGGAGAGGGAGAGGGGGAGAGAGAGAGGGGGAAAGAAGAAAGAAGAAAGAGAAGGGAGAGAGAGAGAGAGAGAGAGGAAAGGAGACGGGAATGGAGAGGGAGAGAGAGAGAGAGGGAAATGAGAGAAAGAAAGGGGAGAGAGGAAAGAGAGAGAGAGAGAGAGAGAGAGAGAGAGAGAGAGAGAAGAGAGGGGAGGGGGAGAGAGAGAGAGTAGGGAGAGAAGAAAAAAGAGGAAAGAAAGAGAGAAGGGAGAGATGAGGGGGAGAAAGAGGAGATAGAGGAAGGGGAGAGAGAGAGTGAAAGGAGAGAGAGAGAGAGAGTATGTAAAAACTAATTCAGAGTTTAAATAAAACCAGTTTTAATTTGGTTTAAAACTAAATTAAACCATAAAAACTGATTTTTAATAAATTAGTTTTCATAAAAACTATGGTTTCAGTTCAGTTTTTTATTTAAAAAAACTGGTTTATTTAAAACAGTTTCAGTTCAGTTTCAATTTACTTCAGTGAAACCAATTTTTTTGCACACCCCTAGTGTTGGGAATCCACAACATTGACCTGATCACCTGTGAGGCTCCATGAGAGCTCACTGTCAAGCTAGTGACATTAAAGAAGCGCTTATTGGGAGGCAACTCAATTTTTATTTATCTAATTCTATTTTTATTTTTTATTATTCTTTTATGTTTTCTTAGGTTCATGATCATATGGAGTCACAAAATAAATACTAAAATTAAAAATAGAATAAAAAATAGCAGAAGAAACAGCACACTCTGGAGGAAGGGCTTACTGGTGTTTAAACGCCAGTAAGGAGCATCTGGCTGGCGTTCAACGCCAGAATAGAGTATGGATCTGGCGTTAAACGCCAGAAACATGCAGTAACCTGGTGTTTAAATGCCAGGATTACACACTGAGGAAAGCTGGCGTTCAACGCCAAAAACATGCTGCAGACTGGCATCGAACGCCCAAAACAAGCATAGAACGACGTTTAACGCCAGAAACAAGCATCAATCTGGCGTTAAACACCGGGATTGCATGCAGAGGGCATTTTACACGCCTTATTGGTGCAGGAATGTAAATCCTTGACACCTCAGGATCTGTGGACCCCACAGGATCATCTCAGGATCTGTGGACCCCACATGATCCCCACCTACCTCAACTCACCCTCTCTCTCTTTTTCACACAATCCAATAAACACTCTTACCCAAAACCCTTCACCAATCACCTCAATCTCTCTTCCCTATCACCTCTTCACCACTCACATCCATCCACTCTTCCCCATAAACCCCACCTACGTTCAAAATTTAAAATCTCTTTTCCACCTAAACCCACCCTAAATGGCCGAAACCGTACCTCTTCCTCCACTATATAAACCCTTCCGTCCTTCTTCATTTTCACACAACACAATACTCTCTTCTCCCCCTTGGCCGAATACACATCTCTCTTCCTCTCCTCCATATTTTCTTCTTCTTCTTCTATTCCTTCTTCTTTTGCTCAAGGGCAAGCAATATTCTAAGTTTGGTGTGGTAAAAGCATAGCTTTTTTGTTTTTCCATAACCATTGATGGCACCTAAGGCCGAAGAAACCTCTAGAAAAGGGAAAGGGAAGACAAAAGCTTCTACCTTCGAGTCATGGGAGATGGAGAGATTCATCTCAAAGCCCATCAAGACCACTTCTATGAAGTTGTGGCCAAGAAGAAGGTGATCCCCAAGGTCCCTTTCAAGTTCAAGAAAAATGAGTATCCGAAGATCCGACATGAGATCCAAAGAAGAGGTTGGAAAGTTCTGACCAACCCCATTCAACAAGTCGGAATCCTAATGGTTCAAGAGTTCTATGCCAATGCATGGATCACTAGGAACCATGATCAAAGTATGAACCCGAATCCAAAGAATTATCTTACAATGGTTCGGGAGAAATACTTAGATTTCAATCCGAAAAATGTGAGGTTGGCATTCAACTTGCCTATGATGCAAGAAGATGCACGCCCCTACACTAGAAGGGTCAACTTTGATCAAAAGTTGGACCAAGTCCTTATGGACATATGTGTGGAAGGAGCTCAATGGAAAAGAGACTCAAAAGGCAAGCCGGTTCAATTAAGAAGACTGGACCTAAAGCCTGTGGCTAGAGGATGGTTGGAATTCATTCAACGCTCTATCATCCCACTAGCAACCGATCCAAAGTTACTGTGGATCGGGCCATCATGATCCATAGCATCATGATTGGAGAGGAAGTAGAAGTTCATGAAGTCATCTCTCTTGAATTCTACAAAATAGCAGAAAAGTCCTCCACCATGGCAAGGCTAGCTTTTCCTCTTCTTATTTGACATCTATGTTACTCAGCTGAAGTTATCATAGAAGGAGACATTCTCATTGAAGAGGATAAGCTTATCACTAAGAAGAGGATGGAGCAAACAAGAGAGCCCATTCATGGATCTCAAGAGACACATGAGGAAGTTCATCATCAAGAAATCCCTGAGATGCCTCAAGGGATGCACTTTCCTCCCAACAACTATTGGGAACAACTCAACACTTCTTTAGAAGACTTGAGTTATAACATGGACCAACTAAGGGTGGAACATCAAAAGCACTCCATCATTCTCTATGAGATTAGAGAAGATCAAAGAGCAATGAGGGAGGAGTAGCAAAGGCAAGGAAGAGACATAGAAGAGCTCAAGGACATCATTGGTCCTTCAAGGAGAAGGCGCCACCATCACTAAGGTGGACTCATTCCTTGTTCTTATTTCTCTATTTTTCGGTTTTTAAGCTTCATGTTTATCTTTGTTTGTGTCTTTATTACATGATCATTAGTGTCTAGTAACTATGTCTTAAGACTATGAATAATTCCATGAATCCTTCACCTCTCTTAAATAAAAAATGTTTCTAATTCAAAAGAACAAGAAGTACACGAGTTTCGAATTTATCCTTGAAATTAGTTTAATTATATTGATGTGGTGACAATACTTTTTGTTTTCTGAATGAATGCTTGAACAGTGCATATTTTTTATCTTGTTGTTTATGAATGTTAAAATTGTTGGCTCTTGAAATAATGATGAACAAGAGAAATGTTATTGATGATTTGAAAAATTAAAAAAATGATTCTTGAAGCAAGAAAAAGAAGTGAAGAACAAAGCTTGCGAAAAAAAAGTGGCGAAAAAAATAGAAAGAAAAAGAAAAAGCAAGCAGAAAAAGCCAATAGCCCTTAAAACCAAAAGGCAAGGGTAAAAAAAAAGGATCTAAGGCTTTGAGCATCAATGGATAGGAGGGCCCAAGGAAATAAATCCAGGACTAAGCGGCTAAATCAAGCTGTCCCTAACCATGTGCTTGTGGCATGCAGGTCCAAGTGAAAAACTTGAGACTGAGTGGTTAAAGTCGTGATCCAAAGCAAAAAGAGTGTGCTTAAGAACTCTGAACACCTCTAATTGGGGACTTTAGCAAAGCTAAGTCACAATCTGAAAAGGTTCACCCAGTTATGTGTCTGTGGCTTTTATGTATCTGGTGGTAATACTGGAAAATAAAGTGCTTAGGGCCACGGCCAAGACTCATAAAAGTAGCTGTGTTCAAGGATCAACATACTTAACTAGGAGAATTAATAACACTATCCAAAATTCTGAGTTCCTACAGATGCCAATCATTCTAAACTTCAAAGGAAAAAGTGAGATGCCAAAACTGTTCAAAAGCAAAAAGCTACAAGTCCCGCTCATCTAATTAGAACTAATATTCATTGATATTTTGGGATTTATAGTATATTCTCTTCTTTTTATCCTATTTGATTTTCAGTTGCTTGGGGACAAGCAACAATTTAAGTTTGGTGTTGTGATGAGCGGATAATTTATACGCTTTTTGGCATTGTTTTTAGGTAGTTTTTAGTAGGATCTAGCTACTTTTAGGGATGTTTTCATTAGTTTTCATGCAAAATCCACATTTCTGGACTTTACTATGAGTTTGTGTGTTTTTCTATGATTTTAGGTATTTTCTGGCTGAAATTGAGGGACCTGAGCAAAAATCTGATTCAGGCTGACAAAATGACTGCTGATGTTGTTGGATTCTGACCTTCCTGCACTCGAAATGGATTTTCTGGAGCTACAAAACTCCAAATGGCGCGCTCTCAACGACGTTGGAAAGTAGACATCCAGAGCTTTCCAGCAATATATAATAGTCCATACTTTATTCGAGCTTAGATGATGCAAACTGGCATTCAACACCAGTTCCATGCTGCATTTTGGAGTCAAAAGCCAGAAACACGTCATAAACCAGAGTTAAACGCCAAAAACACGTTACAACTTGGCGTTTAACTCCAAGAGAAGTCTCTGCACGTGTAAAGCTCAAGCTCAACCCAAGCACACAACAAGTGGGCCCCAAAAGTGAATTTTTGCATTAATTACTTATTTCTGTAAACACTAGTAGCTAGTCTAGTATAAATAGGACATTTTACTATTGTATTAGACATCTTGGTTTCGTCTTTTATCTTAGCATCCATCTTTGGACGTTTAGTTCTTAGACTTTGGGGGCTGGCCATTCGGCCATGCCTGAACCTTGATCACTTATGTATTTTCAACGGTGAAGTTTCTACACACCATAGATTAAGGTGTAGAGCTCTGCTGTACCTCGAGTTTCAATGCAATTACTACTATTTTCTACTCAATTACCTCGAGTTTCAATGCAATTACTACTATTTTCTATTCAATTCAGCTTATTCTTGTTCTAAGATATTCGTTGCACTTCAACATGATGAATGTGATGATCCGTGACACTCATCATCATTCTCACTTATGAACGCGTGACTGACAACCATTTCCGTTCTACCTTAGATCGAGCGTGTATCTCTTGGATTCCTTAATCATAATCTTCGTGGTATAAGCTAGAACCCTTTGGCGGCCACTCTTCAGGATCCGGAAATTCTCAACCTTGTCTGTGGTATTCCGAGTATGATTCATGGATTGAATGGCTGTGACGAGCTTCAAACTCGCAATTGTTGGGCGTGATGACAAACGTAAAAGAATCAATGGATTCTATTCCGACATGATTGAGAACCGACAGATGATTAGCCGTGCTGTGACAGAGCATTTGGACCATTTTTACTAAGAGGATGGGATGTAGCCATTGACAACAGTGATGCCCTACATACAGCTTGCCATGGAAAGGAGTATGCAGGATTGAATGTAAGAAAGCAGTATGTTGCAGAGATTCAACAGGGACAAAGCATCTCCATACACTTATCTGAAATTCCCGCCAATGATTTACATAAGTATCTCTATCTTATTTTATGCTTTATTTATTCTTAATTTTCGAAAACCATTATAAAGCATTTGAATTCACCTAACTGAGATTTACAAGGTGACCATAGCTTCCTTCATACCAACAATCTCCGTGGGATCGACCCTTACTCACGTAAGGTTTATTACTTGGACGACCCAGTGCACTTGCTGGTTAGTTGTGCGGAGTTGTGACACAAGTGTGATTCACGTTTGAGAGCACCAAGTCATTGGAGCCATTGTTGATGATCACAATTTCTTGCACCAGATATTTTGCTCGGATGGAACCCTTGAGGGGTGGAAAAATCCGAATTTTAAGGGAGACTCTGTCAAAAAATTTATAAGATTCAAAGTGAAGTTGAATTAAAATTATGTTTTCGAAAGTGTTTTAGAATTACGTTAGGATTGATAGATATTTGTTTTTTGGGTTATTTGTTATAATTATTTGTTATTCATATCATTTCTCATATTTGTTATTTCTCGAGTTTCTTCGTATGTTATTATTTATTGGTGTTTGTTATGTTACTAATATGTTTACTATACTGAGTGTATTCATATGTTTAAAGTTGGTGAATTTAATTATTTTTATTAGTGTTAGTAATATATTCGCTGTGCAGATATGACGTCAGGTAGTAGAGGTAGGTCGAGTGGGTCATGTGATCGTGGTAGAGGAGATGCATGAGCATCTTCTCTGTCTTTTCCTAGTAAATTTGCACTTGAATTTGTTAAGTTTAATTAAGATTTAAGTATTTTTGACCCACTATAAATGCTACTTTAAGTTTTGTGTATTTTGGTTTATTTCAGGTAGCATTCGAATGGATTTGACGGGGTTTTGTAGCTGAAAAGAAAGAAAACGAATGATGCTGTCAACCTTGAGCTCTTTGCACTCAAACAGAAATATCTTGAACTAAAGAGGTCCAATTGACGTGATTCTAGTGGCATTAGAAAGCTAACTTTCAGGGCTTTCCAACAATGTATAATAGTGAATACTTCTTTTCCAGAATTCTCGGCCTCCTCCACGTTGAACTTGAGCTTTCTCAAGTTCAGCGTGAAGTCTAACGCACCAAAGGAGTTGAACACTGCCTCATCCACGCTGAACTTGGAAAATCTCAAGTTCAGCGTGGACTCAAAGAACACCAAGGAAATTTGCACACTGCTTCATCTACGCTGAACTTGAGATTTCCCAAGTTCAGCGTGGACCTTAACGAGTCCAATGGTCCCCATGCTCCTAAGCCCTGCACGGATCAATTAAATTAATATTGATTTAACTTTTATTATTAAAATTAGGAAAAAATATTATTTAGTTTTAGAAAATATATTTTACGTTTATTAGGATTAGGAATCTATTCTCACCTCTCTTCTCTTTAACCTCATTCCACAATTTACAGTTTTTACGAATCCTAGTTTTCTCTCTAAACCTTGAGCAACTAAACCTCCATTATTAAGGTTAGGAGCTCTGTCTATTGTATGGATTGATACTATTATTTTTCTATTTTAATTCATGTACTGATTTATAATTCAAGAATTATTTTCGTTTTTTATCTTATGAATTTGGGTGGAACGGATGTATGACCCTTGTTCTAATTGGGTTCTTGTATAACTTGAAAAAACTCTTTACTTGAACAACAGCTTGAAAACATATTCTCCTAAATTTCTAATTATCTGGACTTAATGGGAAACGTGACATATAATCCTCTTATATTTGGGTAATTAGGATTTCTGTAGCATATAAACTGGAATTGAACTTCACCCTCTAATTGGAATTAAGTTACCAAGGAATTGGTGGTTGCTGAATTTTAGAGAATACTAAAAAGGTCTAAGGAATTAAGGTTTAGTCACAAATAGTTTGCCATGAATTAAATCTTGTATGATTAACATAGTTAGTAAGAAAAGTCAATCCAAAAAATAGATAACTCTGAAGCCTTAACTGTTTCTCTATATATTATTTACAACCTGTTTACTGCTTACTTTCTGATTTACTGAATTTACTATTTAATGTTTTTGAACTCTCAAATACCATTTTCTTTTTGTCTGACTAAGCTAATCACACAATCTTTGTTGCTTGATCCATCAATTCTCGTGGGATCGATCCTCACTCACCTGAGGTATTACTTGGTATGACCCGGTGCACTTGCCGATTAGTTTGTGGTTGTAAATTCCGCACCAAATTTTTGACGCCGTTGCCGGAAATTAATTGTGATTGACAACTATTTGTTGTTTGATTGTTTAGATTAGATAATTTTTTCTTTAATTAATTTTTTTGTATTATTCATTTTTTTATTTCCCAATTTTTTTCCTTTATTTTTTTCTTTTGTCATTCACATTTCCCCGTGTTCCTTTTTTTTCCTTTAAACCTTCAATGCTTTTATTAGTTTCTTCAAACTCTTCAGCGTATCTTATTTATTTTATTTGTCTTTGATTTTCGTTGTCTTTCTTTTTATTTTGTTTCATTTTAATCTTGTTTTGTTTCCTGCATTAATTTTATTTTTCTATTCTATTAACTTCATTTGCTTTTTGGCTTTAATTTTCAAATTTTGCATAAATTATTTTTTTCTTAATTTTTGAAATTAATTTTGGTGTCCCCTTAGTAATTTTTTTAAAAAAATAATTTTTTAAATACTAATATTTTCTTTGTTTAATTTTTAAATTTTTAGCTTACCTCTTTTCATTTATTTTTGATTTTTTTTATTTTTGTTATTCTTTATTTTATTTCTTTTCAAAAAAAATTATGTTCTTTCTTTCTTACTTTCCTATTTACCACATGGTGCGTTTTATTCTTTTTAGTGTTTTGTACTAAGAAAAATAATGGAGAGAGATCACATGGATTACTACTCATACCCAAAGAGTGATTCATATTGTTATGGATGGAGGAACTATCCGAATTTTGGTTGACAAGGTCAAGAGTAAAAAGATTTCAATGTCTCATATCCTATCCATCAAGAGCCATCATCTCTGGACACATTTTTGCAAAATTTTCCAACCATACCTCCTAATTTTTCATGTCAAAATTCTTCACCACTTGAGTATGCCTCAACACAAAATTCATTTCAAAACCCATATAGTTTATTTCATCACCCATAAAACTCATTCTACTATACACAAACCTCCTTTCAAAATCCACAAAATTCATTTCACAACTCACAAAATCGATATCAATTTCCTCAAAACAATCTCACCACAACCTATACACCTCTACAAGCTCATCAAAAATCTTCTCTGACGTTTGCACTAAAACAACTCTCCCAAACATGCGCCTCAACTGGCCAACTCATTGAGTTATTAAAGGAAGAGGTCAGAGAAAGGATTGAAATTAGAGAAGCCTCAAGAAGAAATCTAGAAGTGCAAATGAGTCCAATGACACAATATTCTGCTGAGAAACATACCAATGTCTTCCCTAGGCTAGGGAATGAATACAATGCCTTAACCTTGAGGAGTGGAGTAGTGTTTAGCAAGAAGGATGACTACCAAATTATGGATGAAAATGAAAAATTGGAAGAGCAAGAAAAAGGAGCCCCTGTACAAGTGAAACCCCAATGAAGAAGGAGGTTGTAAGGGAGAAAAACAATTATGAAAATTTACACTCCAATGAAGCGGAGAGTAGCATAGAGGGTGAGTTTATTGAACCACCAATTCAAGAAGTTCTTAATGAAGGGTACATACCACCCATCAGACAACACCCAAGTCCTAAAATTAGAGAGGTGAACGCCATCAAGGAAAGCACAAAAAAGGGGATTGTGACCAAGAAACAAAAGAAAATATCCATGAAAAAGAGAAGGTCAGAAAAAAACAATCCAACCTCTACACTAACAAGCAAGGTGAATCAAGCTAATCACAATAAAAGAAAGCTTGTTAGGAGGAATTTATATCAGGGGCCACTAATTTTCACCTCTCCTCCCTTGGAGACATTTCTTTTAACCAACTGAAAGAAGAGGAAGAAAATTTAACAATCAAGTGTCAAGCTAGTGACATTAAAGAAGCGCTAGTTGGGAGGCAACCCAACTATTAGTATCCTTGATTTTGCAGTTACTTTGGTTTTAATTTTATAGTTATTTTTATTTTAGCATTATAGTTATTTTAGTTCTGGTTTCAAATTACTTTATCTCAATTTTTTTTAATTTTTCTTGTTTTACATGTGTTTTGGTCATGTAGAGTGATTAGAACAGGAACAGGAGCAATTAAAAAGAATTTTTGACACTATGGAGTTTTTCTTTGCTTGGGGACAAGCAAACTTTTAAGTATGGTGTTGGGGGAGCACAGCCAGAGGAATGGGATGGCCACCAGCATAACTGAGGTGGTTGAGTTCCTTTCATTCTATTTTTCCTTCTGTTCTTATTTTGTTATCTTCTATTTTCTGTTGCTTTGATTACCTGCATTATCTTTAGTACTTTCAGTTCTTAGATTTAATTTCATTCTGTCATTTGCTTTTAAAAAAAGGTGTCTCATGTATTACTCACTGAACTTGAATCTAAAAAGAAAAGAAAAGAAGTAATTTATTGTATGAGAAATTGAGTTTATATTTAAGAGTAATGTTATTTACTTAAATGTGGTGGTATTATTTGTGATTCAGAATGCATGACATGAATAATGCATATTTGAATTTGAATCAAAGGATGTTTATGTATAAGGAACAAGAATTTAGAGAACTGTTATGAATTCTCTGAAGTAAATAAAAGTTTAATACTTGAAGCAAAAGAAACAGCAAAAGAAAAATAAGAGCAAGGTCCAAGGCTCTAAGCATCAATGACTAGGGAGGTCTGACATGATTAAAAGTTCAAAGAGTTGTTCTCCTAGTCATATGCTTATAGTATAATTGTGTCAAGTAATCCTTGAGACAGAGCACTAAGAGTCGAGATCAAGTGCATTTAACAGGGTATGCCAAAGGCTTTGGGCACCACTGTCTGGGAGTAACTGAAAGAAAAAGCAGAACTTAAAGAGAGTTCCCTAGTTAAGTGCTTGTGGTGTTTTTGTGTCAAGTGAAGATTGAGACAAAATATTTAAAGTCACGGCTAGGTTCAAGGTGCAAAGCACCAAGGAAAAAATAATAAAAGGAAATTTGC
Source organism: Arachis hypogaea (assembly GCF_003086295.3). Classification (NCBI taxonomy): domain Eukaryota; kingdom Viridiplantae; phylum Streptophyta; class Magnoliopsida; order Fabales; family Fabaceae; genus Arachis; species Arachis hypogaea. The sequence continues at coordinate 78,068,162 of NC_092036.1, forward strand.
TGTGTTCAAGGATTAATTGGAAGTAAACAGATTAGAGAATTCATAATATTATCCGGATTCCAATTCCAATTGACAATGACATTCCTCTGATTCAAAAGAAAGTGAAATGCCAAAACTGTTCAGAATTACAATAGATAAACCCCACTTTAATGAGAGATATGAGCATAACTGAACTCTGGCTTCACATACAAATTCACATCTTGATCATGTACTAATTTTGGTTGCTTGAGGACAAGCAACAATTAAAGTTTGGTGTTGTGATGCGTGAGCATCTTCTCTGTCTTTTTCTAGTAAATTTGCACTTAGATTTGTTATATTTAATCAAGATTTAAGTATTTTTGAGCCACTATGAATTCTACTTTGAATTGTGTGCAATTTGGTTTATTTCAGGTAGTATTCGGATGGATTTGACAAGGTTTTGTAGCAGAAAAGGAAGAAAGCAAATGATGCTGTCAATCCCGACCTCCTTACACTCAAACAGAAATAACTTGAGCTACAGAGGTCCCATTTATGTGATTCCAATGGCATTGGAAAGCTAACTTCTAGATCTTTCCAACAATATATAATAGTGCACACTTCTTCTCCAGAATTCTCGGCCTCCTCCACGTTGAACTTGAGCTTTCTCAAGTTCAGCGTGAAGTCTAACGCAACAAAGGAGTTGAACACTGCCTCATCCACGCTAAACTTGGAAAATCTCAAGTTTAGCGTGGACTCAAAGAACGCCAAGGGAATTTGCACACTGCCTCATCCACGCTGAACTTGAGATTTTCCAAGTTCAGCATGGACCTTATCTTAAGTTTGTTTACCTTATGTGTTTGTTAATGTGAGATTTTTTCTCTAACAAGTTTGTACTAAACCCCAATGCATGCACACAGAACATATCCAATGTCATTAAGTCCATGTACGACCAACCGTGGCCGACCTACACGTAGATCCTGGCTGATGTGAGAGAGTGGCGGTTTCAGAAGTGGGCGATAAAAACACAATTTCATTTGAATTACTTAACTATTTAGAAACTGTATTTCATTCCAAAACCCTAATCTTGATGAATCACTTTGTGCAGTTAAAATTCATAGGGGATGCAGAGTACAATGTCATAATTAGGAAGACCTATGACCACTGCACTGCCAAGCGATTTCTGTAGATGATAAGCAATGTTCGTCAGGGTAAAGACCACCTGACATTGTGGATCTTTCCAAACATCAAATGTGACTTGGAGGCTTCTTTTAGAGATAACGAGGGGTTCAAGCATCGTCGTCTGACGAACGTCGCTAATAGGGCTTCACCAAGGTCGTCGAGATATACGGGTGGGATCGCAATTTTCATGAAGACGAAAACCAAACTGGTAAGAATTTTGGCATTGTTTAATGTTTTAGTAGTTACTTGAATTAATTTTTTACTTTTCTTTTTTATTTTTAATTTAATTAATTTTTTAGTAGAGTAAATGTTAGTTTAACGTTTTTGTTTTAATAGATTTATGTGGTTAGGATAGGTTAGAATAAGTTAGATTAGACTTTGAGATTGCTAGAAAATGTTAGATGGAATCCTTCAACGGTGGCTAAATCCAAATTTTATGGGAAACTCTATTGAAATTGTCATAACATTTTCGGTAAAATCGAAAAAATTAAAATTATGTTTTCGAAATTACAATTAAGATTTTGATTCATGCTTATATTTGTTTGTCATTGTTTAATTTGTTTGTTTATTTTATTGGTTGGTTGATATATTAACTTATAGTTTAAGATGTTGGATCATGAGGTGACACTGGAAGAGACCTTCAAGTATACCCATACTTTGAAGGCAAACAAGGATAGATTTACTAACGAGTAGTCTGCGGCCCATTATGTGAGTTTAAATTAATCTTAAGTTTCAACTTCATTCGGTTTAAAGTCAATTATTTAACTATTATCCTAATCACAACTAACGTGTATGGCGCAAGAGGATTACACGTAGAGGTTGGAGGCTGCGACCCCGCAATCTCAGCCGCCTAGTAGGGCCGACAAAGCCGGCTTCAAGACTGCCGTAGTGGATCCCGATAAGATTTGACGTGAGACCACCTCTGAACCCCACAAGAATCGCCGCTTCAGGTTGGAATTCTTCGCCAATGGCATCCACTTCTCCGCATTGGCAGTTTCTTCTGCATCTACCTCTCCCAAGAAGTTGTCAACCTGAGGGAGGAGATGCAAAAGCTAATACAGGAGCTTCACCAGCAAGCAGAGCAGTCTTAGCAGAGGTATCGAGAGATTCTTGCATGTGTTGCCATCAATTCCAACCTAACAGAGAAGTCGGAGCAACTCGATCAATTGCGACAGTAGATCGAGGAGTACAGCCAGCAGATGCACGCTAGAGGCAACAGTGCTGCTAGTTCCAGCAACGACGCCAATGACTACGATAACGATGAGGATTATCGGGATCTGTTGGATTTGGGGTTGTATGCATTTTCATTTGTCTACTTCATTGTATTTTATATTTGTGACATTTTATTTCATTCAGACCATTTATTTTTTAATAAAATAATTTCTTGATTTCTGGTGATGTTAAATTTAGGGTTTATAAAATTAATATTTAATCTATTTGTGGCTTAACTGTGCCAAAACAAATTTAGGGCTTATAAAATTATCATTACCGTCGAATTTACCATCGAATAAATTCGACAATAACATGGCGCCTAAACACGTGAAACGGTCCCAAAGTATTCGACAATAACTGTCAACACAATCTCGCAAATCCATTAAAAAGACGGATAGAAAATCCGTCAGTAATTAGCGTCGGACAAAATAAATCCGACAGTAAGTAATTTTCGGCAACGTTTATACCGTCAACTCAATGACGATGGTAAATTCGACAGTATTCAGGATTTTTCTTGTAGTGAAAGAAGCTCACATCGATGATGACCCCACATCAGGAACACGTACGGTGATAGAGATCACACTTCCAGAAATGCTTAGAAGACGTACTAATCCTTTCTCCGAAGAAATTATGAAATTTCAAATGCCAAAGAATTTTACTCTACCGACCACTCTTAAACCATATGAAGGGATCGAAGACCCAAACATCCACATTACCAAATTTCATTCGATGATGTTTCTTAATGGTGCTTTGAACCTTATTTTATGCCATTCTTTTCCAACATTTTTAGATGGTGCTGCATTACTCTGGTTTTTTAATTTGTCTGCAAGTTTCATCTCTAGTTTTGAGGAGTTTACCGAGCTCTTCATTAACAAATTTTGCAGCTTCAAAAGTCTATATCCATGACTCGGACTACCTCAGCACAATCAAGTAAGGACTACACGAGAGACTGAATGACTATATGTCAAGATTTTCAAAAATAGCGATGGAGATACCCGACTTCAACCTTGAGGTGCATTTACACGCACTGAAAAGTGGTCTGTGTCCTGAAAAGTTCAGGAGACAATAGTAGTCATTAGACCCAAAACTCTAGTAGAGTTCAAAGAAAAAGCCATAAAAACAACCTACTCATGCGTAATAAAGATAAGAATAACAAGGGACAAAACGGCAGAGACAACTGCAAATCTTTCACGCTGACACCTAGATTTGATTCTTATACACAATTAGGGGTGAAAACAGGCCAGACCCATAATAGAATATATTGGCGTAAGCCTGACCTGTAATCTGGTATAGGCTTTTTAATGAGTACTGAGTATGACCTGTTGTTAAATCTGACATGGTCTGAAGAATGCCAATAGGCCTATTTTTTAACAAATAATTAAATTTAAGATATAATTTAATTTTTAAAATTATAAAATATAAAATAATAAATTTATGGACAATATTGATACAAAATAAAGACAAAATATTGATAAATAACTATTATTGATTAAAAAAAAGACAATGCATATAAATATATTCCCACTTGGCTACTTCCAAAATATGTAACATATCAAAATAAAGACTTCATCAATATCGAGAGTTGTAATAAACTAACTAAACATAACATCAAATAAAAGCTAATAACTACTTAAATCAAAACAAAGTAAAGGGAATGTTGGACAATTAATCGATTAACCCTCTAAGCTTAAAAGTGATTTAATCTTCTTGTTCCATTACCTTAAAAAAAAGCACACATACACATATCATTGGATTTTTAAATAATGTAAATGCAACGAATATTTTTTTATTAGTACAAAAGATAATGTTCAAAATAAAATTGTGGTCATAATCTTAGTATAAATTATATGATATCTCATTTATATATCATAAAAATTCAACTTTATTATTCTAACTACTCAAATCATACCAATATCAATGTTCTCACATTTAAAAAGAGAAATATTTTCTATAACATAGATACTTAGTCAAAAAAAGAAATATTAGAAAGTTGATTTTTATCTTTGGTTTTTTCTTCAAACCATACTTGTTGCGAAGCCAATCTCCTCCACAAATGAGAGTTTCAATGGACTCTTGATTTAATCGAGAATAATATTCATCAATAACTTTTCTTCCAATGCTAAATGAAGACTCTAAAGTTACCATTGAGACAAGAATTGCTAATATGTTCGCTGCCATTTTAGATAAAACCTTGAACTTCAGGCTATTGTTTCTACCACTCCAAAGCACTAAAAGACTCAGAATTGCCTTCAAGAATGTAAGCACTCTGATCAAGATAAATATCTAATTCTGATTTTGTTGGATGAATAATGGTTTCTTTTTTTTTTGAACCATATTCAATATTTCATCAATTCTACTAATTTCAGAACCAACCACATTAGAAGAAGTAACTAAATCATAACTCCACTTATTATTGTCTCACCATGACACTTTTCAGCATATTCATTATACATTTCTTACAATATATTCTTCACTTTATCAACATTTTCGGCAGTCACATGCTCATGTTTGTAAATTAAAAAAAAAAAGAATTTCATAGCATGTAATTTGCACCTAGGATTCAAAACACAAGTTAGAGATCTTACCATATTGCACTCTTTCGAATAGTTGTCAAATTTTTCTTTCATTGAGATTATTGTTTCTTTCATGAAGGAATTTCTATCCACAATAGCATCATCAGTTGCTTGTTTCACCCTCCAAACTTCAAGAAGGTATAAATTTGTAGTAGAATACTCACTACCAAAAATGACATAACTAGCAAGATTAAAAACTTTGAGAAATTTACAAATCTTCTAAACTTTTCTCCAATCCTCTGACCATGATTCGTGACTGTAATGAGGTTCTCTTTTTCTATATACAACAAAACACATATTTAAACTTCAAAACCACAGATAAGATGTTGTAAGTAGAATTTCATATTGTGGGACAATCAATGATGAGTTTTTTCTCCTTCAAACTCTTGTTCTCAGTAATCTCAACAAATGTTTTAAATCTTAAATCATTAAAATTGACATACTTGACACTTTCACAAATTTTGTGAATAATACTTTTATATCAACAAGTTTAGAATGTGTACACAGCACCTAACATGAAACAAACTACCACCAACAACTAATAAGTTTACGAGCACTTAAACGTGAATCATTATAGGAAGCATTGTCAACAAATACTGAGAAGAATTTGTTTTCAATTTTTCAAGTCTTCAAACACTTGAAAATAGTATCCGCAACATCAATGCCCTATCTAGGAGCAAGTACTTGGATAAAATTCAAAATCATTTTTTGAAGCCCTGCATCAATAAAGTGACCTGTGATAACTATATATTCATCAATTTGATGGCTTGATCTTCACATGTCAATTGTCAAACTTATCTTCCAAACATATATGAATGTGTATATGTTTGTTTCTTTATTAATGTGGAGGAAAAATTTATAGAATTATTTTAGAGTAAAGTATTATTTTTGTTCCCAACGTTTGTGGTAAGTCTCAAAATTGTCCCTAACGTTTCAATCGTCCTATTTAAGTCCCTAACGTTTCAAAATTGACTCAATGTTATCATGCCGTTAGAGATCCGTTAACAGAATTGACGACGGGACAAAATTGAGATGATTTTGAAATGTTAGGGACTTAAATAGGACGAAAACGTTGAGGACAAAAACGATACATAGAAATCAATTTTAATTTAATTTTATCCTTCAATAATATCAATTTTTTACCATACATAGTATTCAATTATTTTTTAATCACATTTAAGTAAATTACACTTAATCACATTACTTTCATTCTAAATAAATTAATTTTTTTATAATTTTACTCTTAAAAATTTTTAGTTATCATGAAATATTTATAGAATGACTAGTATATAAATTTATGGAAAAGAAAAAATAATATATATATATATATATATAATAAAATATAAATTATTCCTTTTTATCTCTAATGTATCAAAATTCTTTAAAATTATAAAAAAATAAATTTATTTAAAATGAAAGTAATGTGATTAAGTGTAATTTACTTAGATGTGAGTAAAAAGCAATTGAATATTATATGCAGTAAAAAATTAATATTATTAAAGGATAAAATTAAATAAAAATTTATTTTTATCTATCGTTTTTGTCCCTAACGTTTTTGTCTTATTTAAATCCCTAACGTTTCAATATCATCTCAATTTTGTCCCGCCGTTAATTCTGTTAACGGATCCCTAACGGCAGGACAACATTGAGTCAATTTTAAAACATTAGGGACCTAAATAGGATAATTGAAACGTTAGGGACAACTTTGAGACTTACCCTAAACGTTGGGAACAAAAATGATACTTTACTCATTATTTTATTTGATTGACTTTTGATATTTCAGTATAAATAATTAAAGATATTAAAAAAATAAAAATACATGTATATACTTAAAGAGATAAATGACTTAGTGAATAAAAATATTTTAATATCATAGAAGACCCAAATTCAAATCCTTTCAATTGTATTTTTACTAGTATAATAAAATTCTATATATATCTTTGTAAGCTCAGGCTGGTTTAGCCCAAAATATAGGCTTTTTTAATAGCATGGGTGTGAGCCTATTTTCTTTCAAGTTGCAGATCTTACAAACCGCTTGACCTTTTTTTATCCCTATGTATAGTTCAATACCAAATAGGAGGACATCATCAAAAAAAATCTTCATATCAAGATAATCAAACTACTAAACATATAATTATTTAAAATATGTTAAAAATATAATTGTTTATGTATTTTTTATTTATTTAAATTAAAAAAATAGTTTTACGATATATTTTTTATAGTAACCTCAAATACAAATTAAATTTATTTATATACAATTAGAAGAAGTTATATATTATGTATGTGTAGATATATGTATTAAATAATAACAAGAATGATGCATTTTTACCGACCATATTAAATGTGGGACAAGGCTAGATAACTTCTATAGGAAAGAAACGACAATAATATCATATTATTAGGTTGCCCATAGTCCAATGTGGAATATGAAATTATATCATGTAATTGTTTCGCTGTCAATAGTGGAGTATGTATTTAGAATCAGATAAGTGGAGCCAACTTGAGTTGAATTAAATTCAATTTTTTTTGTTTGGTAACAAATTAAATTCATTACTCCCCTCAACCTCGCCTTGTAAAGAGGATGGGATTTGACTATATAAGTAGAAGGCACCGTCTTAGGTGCCATTTGTTGGTCAATTTACATAGTGATATGCCTCGAATATGATAATGAAAATTGTAAGGTGTTTCAAAGCAATAATATTGATCTCAGGTCATGGTCATTGTCACTGGTCTCTGCTCTCATGTATATTGGAAATAGACAAGAAACTTAACAAATTAAATTTAATCTATCCTATTTTTGAAGCAGGTCTTTCACTCTTTTAGTTATCTCAAAAGGCAACCAATACGATCGAAGCATTTTTATATTAGATAATAATAATGATGAGAATCTCATCATCATCATGGATTTAGTTAAGCTTTTGAGAAGTCTCAAACTGTAATTTAGACAAAACTCTTTTTCTTCTATAATCGGCCCAAATTATGGATTGAAAATTAAAAAAATAATCTGTTCATAAAAATAAATAAACAAAAATTGACTGGTCTTTTTCTCTTTAGTACATGTTTGGACAACATTATTTTTCCCCCGAAAAATATACTGCTTTAAAGTTACATTTCTATTGCATCCAAACATAAATTAATGATATAGTCAACAATTATTCAAACTGTATTTAATAAAATATGAGCAAAATTCGGTACTAGTTCCAAAAAATTGATTCTCAACATATTCTAAACATCAAATCTAAAAAATTTTGATAGTGGAGACAAAATATATATAATATAAAAATAAATTAAAATTTTATAATAATTTAATACAATAAAATCAAATTTAACAACACAATGAAAAAAATAAATATTATTGTCATGTACTATTAAAATTTTTCAAATTCTAGTGAAAGCTTGAGTTCATAATATATAACATAATTTCGTCCCTGGTCTCGAAAATTTTTATTTTATTAGATATATCAATTCTTACGTCGAATTTAAGTAAAAAAAAAAAAAAGATAAATTCATCCCTATCATTATAATAAACACATAACTATCCTTAAAAATTTTTTTAAATTTTCATATCAATCCCTTTATATAGATGACTAATTTAATGTAAATACTAATTTATCTAGTGAAATAAAAATTTTTACAAATTAATTTGATTATTCAAATTTGTTAGTTTTTTTTACTTAAAATTTATTGACGATTAAAGTATCAAACTAAACTAATTTTGACTTCACTATTAATCCAAACATAGCAAAATCATGATAGCGGCAAGGCCCACGTAGCCTCAGGTCACCATGACGCTGTTGAAATGAAACAAACCGCTTTTACCAAAAAAACAAAAAAAAAAACAAAAAAAACCAAAAAAAACAAAAAAATAAACAAAACAATGAAACAAACCGCTGAGACCAGTAAACAACAAAATTGAAACAAACCGAAAATTGTCGTAGAGCATTGGTCATTGGAAAATATCATGAACATTATTTATTTTTTGGGTACAAATGTACAATCACCATCCCTTAGTGAAAACTACACTTCCTGAGAACCTGTTAGAAAGGAATTTCTCTATGTCCTGATACACTACCCTTTCTTTTATTCAACTGTTGTGGATCTGTCGATTATGATCAGGTATATAACTAGATATGTCTTCAAAAGTCACAGAAGCTAAGCAGACAAACATTTCTTAAAAGATGGATGACCTAAAGAAAAGGATATATTCCTTCCATTCCTTTTTTATCTTCCGTTGTGAGAATTTGTATTGCGATCCATTGATCCAGCACGTATCAAATTTTCAAGGTGAAAGAAAGGATTGAAAAGCAGAGGTTTTTTTTCCCCATGGCATTTGCAGAAATCAGAAAGGCAAATACAGCAAACTAAGCCTTTTTGGATACCTTGATAATAATATATACCAAAATTTCTGGCGACCTGAAAGCCAGCCTAATTAGGAACATTACACTAATGCAACAAATATGTGCCCCAATCTTCAATCCCAATCAATCAAAACAAGGGCATGTGAAACAAATGAATGTAATTTCTATATTTCTCAAAACTAAACTGCACTAGTTAGAAGCTCTGTTCTTGTACTATCGGTTCTAGAATCAACATCATTAGCTTTACCACTTTGCACATCAGATTTGCAAGTCATAATTCCATCAGTCGAATTACTTATGGATATTAATTTACTCATTTTTTTTCTATTAGAAGATGATTCGTTGCCTGATAGAATTCGCCTCAGTTGTGATTGCAGACAGATAATGCGACCTTTGTTCCATCCGGCGAAAGTAAAAGAGGATGACACATTATCCTGCAGGAATGAAAAAGCGGCCTTTGCAATGGGGAAATCCTGGCTATCTGTACTCTTCTCCATTTGTCCACGACTGATTAAATGTGAAAGAACTATCAAAGTTAGAAATGAATCTACTCACAATAAAGGCCAATCATATGCAAAACTATTATGTACCATTGTTCCTTCAAACATCAATGACTTACCCCGGGTTTGTGGCACGGAAAATATATAAAACTGTATTAACAGATCTTGGAGGCAAAAAAGCTACTTACACCACAACTACTGCTGCAAGCTCAGGAAGATCCTCATCAGCTCTGAACATCTCTTGCATATTGTTGAGCCAAAGGGACAATGCTGTTAATGCTCCACCTTCCCACATCCTGCACGGTAAGCTAAGTTTTTAGTTTCACATCTCTCCTTAAAGGGAGAAACACAGACTAGAATCTTCAATGCTGAGAAAAGAAATTATCAACTCCTTATTTAATCAATTAAACACCTTGAGATTTGAAGAAAAGTTTTCAAAGTCGCTTATATCATCACCCCTAGTCATTTCAATTATTAAACCATCCATCATACATAAACAAAAATTAGCTATGCAGAGATTTTTCAAATTGAAGAACCAATTGCCAGAATTTAAAGTTGAAGGTTTCTAATTGTCAGTGCCTAAATATTAAGGATGCTAAGGTTTCTATTTTTCAGTGCCTGAACATTAAGAATGCTATACTTCTTTATGTTTTCCTCTATAACGAATAATACAAGTTCAGAAAGAATTGTTAGCCACAATACCTGTGTACATCCACAGACCACACAAGTTTATTTGTTCGGAAGAGCTCAGGGAAAAGCCCTCTCTTTGATGCCTCATTGAGCACTCTTGCAGCCCTCTCTCTCTGGAACATCCACCAAAGAGCTTCTAACAGTGTGTTATAGAACCTCATTCCAAATTCACATCCTTCTGAATTCAGTTTATCAAAGACATACTCTACAATCTGCCAATTAGAGTCATCATCAAAATCTCCCTTGATCATTTGTCCTATCACTTGATGAATATCCGACACCCTTGTTGTGATCATCTCATCAAGTAGATTATAGGCATCATTGAACCTGAAACCATGAAGAGACGTAAACTTACAAGAGAAAAGATAAATAAAGCATCAGAGGTAGAATGCAATTGATAGGTTCTTAAGGTTAACAGAACATGCACATTGAGTTCGATCTTTGCATTGCAACAAAGACCAGATTGCAAAATAGACAAGAGAACAACAACAATTAAGTCTTCCCACTAGATGGGCTTGGCTACGTCGATCAAACAACACTGTCGTTCCTATCATAAACCATGTATCTTGGCAAGCCATTTATCTGCTATATGCAGCATCTTTAAATACGTTATATCTTGAGCCTTTTGTTGAAGGATATGCAGTAACATTGGGATTTGCTCAGTTTCTGGCATTTAGAGTATTGAATTGAAAATCAAAACAACAAAAAGAAAAAGCAGGGATGCTGAATAACAACATAGAACTCTGCTCCACAAAAACATTCAGGGTTTTCCAAACACGACAAAGAAAAAGGAAAAAGAAAAGAAAAGAAATGTCTAGGGGGAATATACATAGAGCATATGGAAAGGGAAGAAATATTAATAAGAAGAATGCAAATCATAACACAAGTCTAAAAAAGATTGTTAGAAAGATAAATTCATACGATGTTGGTCATAAGGGCTTGTGCAATATTCTCTTGTTCAAAAGAAATGAGAAACAGTATTCATACTTCAATGCAGAGATTGTATCAAAAGATCATTATACTGAAACTTGCTTTCATTTTAATCCAATCATGCAAACAACTGCAAAGAAAGTATAAGCTTTTAGATGCCATCTCTTCTGTATCTTTTTGTCAATAATTCTGAGTTGTCATCACTCTGCTGATGTTTTTTCCAATATCTAGTTCAGCAATTTTCACAATCCTATTTGTAAGCACCCAAGTATTATAGCTTCAAAGTTAATTAGAAAGTAGAGCTGCTATATTTTTAAAGACATTAAAAGCACTGCAACAAACATAGAAGATTGCTGACCTATCATTCTTTGCATAAAGAGCAAGCATCATGCAATAACACATGACACTGGGCAGTATTCCTGAAGCTTTAATTTCTTGGAACTGTTCTTCACCCTCGTCAACAAGTCCTGCTGAGCAATATACACTTAATACTGCTTCGAGTGTCAGCTCATTAGGATCGCAGTTAGCCTTCTCCATCTCTACATACGCTTTTATCGCCTCTTCATGCTGACCTCCTTGCCTGAAAGCTTCAATTAGACCATTAAACGAATGCACATCCCTCTGCAAACCTGAATCACCCATCTTCAATAAAACTTTTCCAGCCTCCTTGTATAATCCTCCCTTTGCAAATGCATGAATGAGCGAATTGTATGTCTCGACAGTTGGATTGCTTCCCACTTCATTCATAGTGTTAAACGCAACTATTGCCTCTTCATACAGTCCAGCCTGGCCATAGGCTTCAATCACCCCAGTGTAAGCCTTGGAACTCGGAACCATTCCCTGAGCATCCATATGAAGTAAAATATTCTTGGCATCCTCATAGAGCCCTCCCTTCCCACAAGCAAATATCAAACCCTCATACGTCTCCGTGTTAGGCTGTACATTCTCCTCCACCATATCATGGAACAAAGTAACCACCTCCTTAAAGTATCCACCTTCTCCAAACACCTGTATAAGAATGTTATAGGTACCAGCATCAGGCTCCGTGTTGCTAACTTTCATCTCAAGGAAAAGGTCCCTAACATCATCATACTTCCCCTGCTTCCCATACAAATTCAACAGAATACTATAAGTGGTCGCATTTGGCACGCACCCTGCCGTCTGCATCTGCCGGAACACCCCTAGTGCCTCCTTAATCGACCCCTTCTCAGCATACGCATCCAAAAGCACATTATAAGACGTTACATCAGGCAAATTACCACCTTCCTCCATCTCCCTAAGAAGCTCCGAAACCTTCTCAAGTTTATTCAATCTCCCAAAAGTATCAACAAGGTAACTATAAGTAGTGATATCAGGAACAACCCCACCTTCATTCATAGTCCTAAACACCATCTCAGCCTCATCGCCCAAACCCCTACGAGAACAAGCATGAAGCATAGTATTATACGTAACTACATCAGGCTGAACCCCTTCATGCCTCATCTCAGCAAATAACCCTAACAAACCCTCCCAATCCAACCCACCCCTCGCGCAAGCATTGATTACAGTGTTGTAAGTCAAGATACTCGGTGAAACCCTCTCTCTCTTCATCAAATCGAGCAATTCGAGGGAGGTCTGGTACTGTCCGTGGCGGCCATAGGCGTTGATTATGGCGGTGTAGGCAAAGACAGAGCGAGGAACGCCTTGTTCAGGCATTTCATCGAACACCTCGCGGCACTTGTCTAGGAGTCCTTCTCTGCCGAGCAAGGTGATGACGATTGTGTAGATGTGCTCGTTTGGCTTGCACCATATCTGGCGCTGCATGTGCTTGAAGAGTCGCAGGGTTCGTTGCCAATCGCCACGCGTGGCGAACTCCTTGAACACGAGAGCGAAGTCGTTGAGGGAGAGCTTGCTCTTGAAGGCGTCGAGGCACCGCGCGATGCTGCCACGTGGCGGAAGGCTGCTGAGCTTATTTATTAGGGTTTCGACGTCGTAGCTGTACTTGCCTTTCTCCACCGTCACCGACGGGTTCCCGAGGACGACCTCGCGGGAGCGAGCAACGGTAGTGAACTGGATGCGCCGACCGTTGTGACGACGGGGGAGGTAGAGGTGGCGGAATTGGTGGTGGTGGTGGAGGTGGAGATGGTTGGTGTTAGGATTTAGGATGAGGGTGGCGGAGAAGGGTGAGATGTTGGGGACGGTTATGTAGGGCAGTATGGTCATTTTCTCTGTGAAGCGAGCTCGGTGTTCAGAGATTGAGAAGGTACCGCAGTAGCATGTTGTTGTGGATAATGATTTTGATACTGATACGGTGCGTTTTGGCTGGAGGAGGAAGACGAAGATGGAGGAAGACGAAGCTCTCTTAGATCTGTGAATGAGTTGAGAGAAGGCCACGTGGTGTTTCCCATTGTAGATAAACCATAAAAATGAGAAATATGTCATCGGGTTACTTGACCCGACCCATGATAAGATACATTTCTGACAATGTGCTGGCGATAAACGCCAAAAAGGATACCTACCACTACCAGCGAAGGGTAAATACTGAAATACGTGAAACTGAAACTGGACCCGTTTTGGTCCGGGTTCGGTCCCCCGGAGCAGTTCGCGGTAACGGATTTTTAAACTAAAGGTTCTAGCGGGAGAAAGAGCTAAGAAGCAACCGCGTCCGTTTTTCGTTATAGATTATACAGTTTACAGTTCTAGTACCTGATTACAATTCTTCCGTTATTTTTAAATCCAATTATAAGGTCATTGATTTTAACTTTTTAAGTGATAATATATTTACAATCGGATAGTCACCAAAAAAAAAATATTTACAATCGGATATACTCTATTATTTTTAAGAAAGGGCCTGCTACACATACAAATAAAAAGGCTCTACAAATTTTACAAGTTTTCAGCCCAGACTTCATTCACACGCGCAGTCACTCACTTTGAATGGAGTGTAAAATACACGCGTGTCACTCAACGGTTGCGCTTCGCAAAAAACGCTCCTTAATGGCGCACTCTTTCACTTCTCCAAACCTTTCGAAGAAAACACAAACTGTCCATTTTCGAGCAACATTGCAAACTGTAGAGATAGAACTCGTCGTGAATATTAGAACTCTTCATCAACACAAGATAGAACTCTCCATCAACAATCTCCAGAAAAAACGAAGATATATTACTTAAGGTACATTACTATTTTACTCATCTTGTATATTTTCCACATTTCAAAATCGAAGAACTAGGTTTTACTGTTCTTCTACGTTCTTCTAAGTTTTAATGTTCTTTTTGTTCTAGGTCTCATTTTATAGTTTTTAATATTCTACTTGTTTTAGGTTTTACTGTTATTCTTGGTTCTAGGTTTTACTATTCTTCTTAGTTGTTCTACGTGTTACTGTTCTTGTTGTTCTAGTTCTTCTCGTAACTAATTTTTAGGAGTATATTGCGTAATTTGGTGGGTGTATATGGAGTAAGTTGTTGGGTGTATATGGCATAATTTGTTGGGTGTATATTTCTGAACTGATATACTGTAATATGGTCAACAGTTGCAACTGTTCTAATATTTGCTTGTCCATGGGTGTATATTGCTTGACCTTGTATATTTATGCATATTTGAGTGATATCTGACTGATATCTATGGGTGTATCTGATTGATATCTATGGGTGTATCTTACTGATATCTATGGGTGTATTTTTCATTTCAGAAAAAATGGCAGGCAGAAACCAGGCTGAAAAAAATGTAAGAACAAATATATGTCTTAGATGAAATCAGTTTTATATAATAGAAATATATCTGACTATAATTTTGCTTTGTTTATAGCAAACCAAAGACTTTAAGTGTGCAACCCATTTGTTAAGTGAGAAATTCAGAAACATGAGCGAGGAGAAGAAAACAATTGTTAGGGATTTGGGATTTGGTGGCCTGATGCACATTCCGCCACTAAGGGTGCATCACCAAATATTAAGGGAGTTGGCTAACTCCTTTAAATTAGGGGATAACAGACTACAAACTGGCTACGGTTCGTTTAAAGTAACACCAAAAAACAATAGGGGCTACGCTTGGCATCAACGCGTCAGGTAACTCGCTAAAAAATATAAGTGTATATGAGTCATATTCAGGTGTATTTTAATTCATGCTTGAGTGTATTTGAACTCATTTTCATAATATGTTGTTTTTCTTTTTGTATGAGATATATTTCCTCAGAAAGTCAATTATAAGGATCTTTCTGAAGATGACAAACAAATTTTTAGAAGATTCTAGGGTAAGACCCTCAAAAATCTGACAGATGAGATGATGGCTATTGGCGTTGATAATGAACAGGATCGCCTCATGTTCAAGAGGATTTTCATCCTCTATATACAGATGGCGTTCCTGTTACCAACGACAATAAACAAAATCTCACATGTGCACCTGGCCCCAATTTTCAAGATGGACACAATAACAGAGCGGAACTGGGGAGCACATGTTTTGAATTTTATCATTAAGGGCATAACAGATTACAATCTGAAAAAGAAAAAGGCAATTGACGGCTGCCTGTTTTTCCTGATGATAATTTACTTTCATCTGTCAAAAAATAAATACAAGAAGAGAGTAGAAAGACCTCCAGAACCCTGGATTGCCAACTGGACTAAGGAGCAATTGGTCAAAAGAATGAGGGAAGAAATTGAGGAACATATGGTAAGTGAATAAAATATCTTGGGTGTATTTTATTTACCTGAATGCTGCTAACTAAAATTTCTAATGTTTCAGGGGATTGTAAAGATGGCCGACACAAAGGAAAAAATGAAAGAAATAAAGAAAAAAGAAACAAAAGAAGAAACAAAAAAAAAACAAAAAAAAGGAAGGCAAGTTCAACATCATCATCTAAGACTGAAACAACTGAAAGTGACCATTCTACCTCTGAGTCTGAGACTGAAGAAGCCTCAGAGGATTCAACAAGAAAACAACACACTCGAAAAGGCAAAAAGTAAGTACTATACTTGGGTGTATTTTGTTTATCCAATTGGGTGTATTTTGTTTATCAAGTTGGGTGTATTTTATTTATCCAGTTGGGTGTATTTTGTGCATTTATTTGGGTGTATCTTGTGCATTCATTTGGGTGTATTTTATCCCTTTTAGTATGTTTTTAAATAATGATTGTTTGCCTTCCAGAATAGAGTCCAAAAAAAGAAAGAATATTCAGGAGGATTCTGATTCAGAATCTGAATCAACTGATGACTAATATTCTGAAATTATTACTCCTTTCCTTTGGGTTTATTATCAAGATTTCATGTATTAACAGAGTGTCTCTTATTAACTTATAGAAGCGAAGAATCATCACCAGTGAAGAAGCAAAAAACAAAGAAAAAGACTCAGAGAACACCAAAAAAGTAAGCACTTCTTTGGATAGTGTTTTGTGATCAAATTAATTTTGTATTTCTGAGTCATACTTGTTTTTTCCCTAGGACACAATCCAAAAAGAAAAAGGTCACTGTGGAGGATTCATTTCCTGAGCAAGCTCAATCCTATCATGGGTACAGTACTTTCTAAGCTATATTACCGTCTATCATCAAAATTATATTTGTTAACATGTTCTTTTATGCATGTATTATCAGATCTGAAATTGGAACTGAAGATTTAGATGAATTCTTAAGAAAAAACAATAAAAAAATCTGCTACACAGGGGTATGTCTTGTTGGGGGTGTATATTTTAAATTTTAGGGTGTTTTCTTTGCTAATAATTGTTTCTTGTTTCGCAGGGAGAAGGAAGCCGACCTGCGATCGACGGAAGGTCACTATGTCTCATCTGAAACGTAAGAAGCTTTATTTGATAAAATCTTGTTATCGTGATTTAACAGTATGATATTTTTTGTGAATAACATGTACTCTATTATGTTTAGAATATCGGACGTAAACTTGGGAAGTGATTATCTTTCCTCTCAAGGACAGACAGACCAAAGTAGCATAAACAAACCCGCAGAGAGCATGTAATTTCTCTTTGAAATAACCGTTGCTTTTATTCTTTTATTACCTTCTACTTTTAATTCTGTATATATATTTTTTTAGAAAAAAAGTCCTTTATTGTTTTATTCGAGAAAAAAAGCAGGAAAAAAAAGCAAAAACTGCAAGTATGTAAGTTCTCAAAAAACAAAGCATGTCTTTCTTTTGAATGGTTCGGGTGTATTTTTGACTTTCTTAGGGTGTATTTTAGGTTGAGTCTGGTTGAAGAGTCAGCCAGTGAGTCGGCTGAAGAGAATATGATGGTTGTAAGGGAAGAGACACCATCCGAAGCGCTTGCAATGTGAGTTTTTCAAGAATATTTCAACCTTATAACCTTTTTATTTTCGGAGGCTTTGTAAACCTTTTATTTTTCTTCTTGTTTAGAGTTCTGATTCAAGTTTGTCTACCATTGTCCCAAACAACTACTATGCCGGAAATTGAACAAATACCTGAGACAGAAAATGAACCAACCCCTGTGCTACAAATTGAAGGAACTACAAAAAGGTAAGAAATAGTATTGGGTATGTATTTGGTTACAGTTTAGGTGTATATTGCCCCTGTTGGGGTGTATATTTTCACGATTGATCCCTGACTAGTTTTTTTTATAACATGATTAATTTTACGTAACCGTGCAGCACTCCTGAACCCCCCAACAACTTGAAGAAGGCACCCATGCTTCCCCTAGCTCCTTCTAAAATGTAAGTTCATCAGAGTAAAATCAAAGTTTTGTTATCATTCGTATATTCTTATTCTTATAATACGTTATACATGATCACGCAGTAATCCTGTCCCAGAAGATGCTGTTGCACTGATGATGATGGCATGGACTGCATCGTATATTCCTAAAACAGATCCGATGCCATCATTCAGCCTTAGCTTGACTGATTCAAGCCAAGAAGAAGCAGCAACACAGGAGGGAATGTCAATGCAAGACAGAGAGAAGGCAAAAACTCTAGAAACCCCCAAAATTGCTAGAACAATTAGGGGATCTGGTACAAAAAATTGTAAGTGGTGGGGTGACAACAAAAGAAAAAAGTTTGTAGATTCCCAAGGAGAGTGGCGCAGAGAGTTTCGAGAAGTTTGAAACTCCTGAGAGGACGAATAAAGTTACTTCTGACATGAAAGAGAAATGCTACCTCTGGGCCATACGAGTGAAGACATACGCAGATGGACTAACTAATGAGTTTGACACCATCTACACACTCCAAGCCCAAGATAGATACACTTTGTCAAAACTCCACCTTGCATCACTCGCATCTGAAACGCATATAGAAGCTGAGGTAATATTACAATAACATTAATATTTTTATCACCAAAATTAACTGCAATGCTGATTGATGTAAAATTGATTTTGGCATCTTTTTCTAGATTGTCTCTGCCATGTGCTTCATCCTAAATCAGCAAAAGATTAAGAGGTTTCAAGAAGAAGTATACTGTCTCCCCCCTGATATTGTGGTAAGGGTTGCTTCAACGAATTTCGGTTGTATTTTCTGCATTCCTTCGGGTGTATTTTCTGTGTTCAATTGGGTGTAAGTTGTTTATTCATTTGGGTATATTTTCTGGATTCGTTTGGGTGTATTTTCTGTATTTATTTGGTGGTTCACAATTTTTGCAGAACATGGCCCTTGGAAATCATCCAAAAGGGGTATTCTTATAGCCTAATAACAATAAGCCATTCAGGGTGGAAGACTACCCAATGTTTATACCTTTCTTGGACCTTAAAAATTAGCATCCATCGTTATGTAAGTTTTCATTTCTAAAAATTCTTATTACCGTTTTTTACTTATGTGCCAAATAAACTAAAACAATGTTCAATCTGAACATTTTTCAGATTTTTGCACCTGTTTGCCATTCACAACATTGGTGGTTATGGTTGGCTGATACAAGAAAGCAGAAATTTTATATAGTCGACCCATATCACACGAAATCTTCGTCTGATGAGAGAACTGCCCTGATACATTCATTGTAAGTTGTTTCTGTGTTCTGTATTTTGATAGTTGGGTGTATTTCTGTTCAATATAAGGTGTAACTTTGTGCTCCTTTGGTTGTATCCCTTTATTGAAATTATTCATGTATTACTGATTTGTTTTGTGTTTTAATGGATATGTAATTTCACGAATTAAAGTATATGCTGGGGGGCACCTCTGAAGACAAAGACAAGGACAAGGAAATTGAACTACCATACCTTAACATCTCAGGCCAAAAGACAAGGTATAAATCTTTCACTCTAAAAATTAAACTTTCCTATATGTAATTTGTAATTTATTTTCTTTGTTTTCAGCTATGACTGTGTTATCTATGTAATGAAGTGGCTTGAGATATTTGAGCCCGCAAACATTAAAAGGTGGAAGTATGAGTGGGACAATTGGACCCAGGTAAATGTGTTTAAAACTAAATAACTCTTTATTACATTACTCAATTAACATGATTGATTAAACAGAATATTCTTTTTAACTGTAGCACGAGGTGGACCACTTTAGAGTAGAATATGCTTCCCGGTTTCTATTCCATGACATCAAGACAAAGCTGAAGCCATTAGGGGAAGTAATGCAATAAGAATGTCCAAGCCATCCTCATTGTTATTGAGTCCATATTGTCAGATAGATTCTAAGGATATTGACATTGATTAATGTAAATGTTATATAGTCTTGTAACAAATTGAACACATGCTGTAAAAATTTGCCAATTATAATCTAGTTTATTGTAAAATTTCTTTCAATAATTAAACTCTCTCTGCTGTATTCAAAATGTCTAAATTACAGGTACTATAATATGAAGAAAAACATCAAACCAAATATACACCCATAACCTGCCATTTTTTACACCCAAAGAAAGTTGAATATGCACCAAAAAATCTATCCCCTTGATGCTTTATCCCTAAAACCCTAAACCCTAAACCCTTAAAACCTAAACCCTAACCCCTAACCCGTAAACCCTAAAACATAAACCGTAAACCCTAAAACCCTAAATCCTAAAACCTAAAACCCTTAAACCGTTGTAAAAAAAAAACAAACAGTATTTTATAACATAAAAACAAGATTCTGAAGTATATATATGTATATATATGTAAAATGTGAAACACAAGAAAATTCAGAAATACACCCAAAAGAACAGTGTTTTTACACCCATATTCTGTAACTATACACCCAAAGAGTTATCCGCTGCTGCTGGTACCCTGAATTGATAATTCATAACACGTCCTTGATATGGGCTGGAATTTGAATGCACCACTGATGCAGCATCAAAGAGGTTTAACTGAATATAACAAACTCACATATTAGCTAAACTATTAACGAGAAAAATAAACTTTTACACCACATATTTAAAGAACATTCCTTTTACCTCATTTAGACCTTTTGTTTTCTTCTTCTTTGTGGCATTTGCAATCTGTTTGTCCAACTTTGAACCTAGCCTATTTTTTGGACGTCCTCTTGTTCGAATCCTTGGAGGGCTTTGAAGCTCATTAATGGATTTCAAGTTGGCGTCTTCGTGAGATAAAGAAGATGTGCCCTTCCTTTTGGCTTTCAATGATTCCATCTCAACCATGACGTTATCGTATGCACGGTGCAGAATTGCAGTCAGCTCCTCCGATTCTGATGCAAATTTGAAAATATTTTGCGAACGAAAAACCAATTGGTCAAACCTCTTGATTCTTGGCTCCATCAGTGGCTCGTCGTGGCTGCTCTTGATGTGTGTGTGTCGCCTCTTTACCTTCATGCTCCATCATTCCAGTATATATCTAGGTGACACTTGGCTTACTCATTCAAAGCTTAACACGCTTAGTGTGTGACGGCACAATATCCCTCTTGACTCGAATAATAAGCATTGGCATTTTACCTCGACTGCCACTGAGTCGTAAGTAACCACAAACTTGTTGAATATTGAGCTGGAAACTTATTCTCCAACTTCGTATACTGAATAGCCTAGAGCGGAATTCGTTAATCTAGTGATGCAATTCGCCTTTTCTCTGAATTGTGCTTGGACTTTCCTAAACTTATGATGAGTGTACACATCTTAAAACTGAGCTTCAATGGAGGATTTGGTTGCACACGGTATGACCGTATGAAAATCTGCAGCATCTGATTCTCTTTCTGCTTGCTCCCTGCTTTCGAGGTAATTATCGTATTGTTTGAAAAATTGAATAAGCGAGATGTTCCGGGTAAGAAACTTGTTAAAAAATGAATGCATGCTCTCGCTCCTTTGTGTGCTTCTCATCCCTGCCCAGAAGTGGTGATCCAGATAGATTGAAACCCATATATGACGGTCTTCATAGAGATCTGCAGAATACACCCAAACACAGACTATAAATACACCCGAAAAAAATTAAAATTACACATCTGCTGCAGATTTTAAACAAACATTACCTGAAAGCCACTTATTGTCCACAAGACCAAAATTCAGCAGAAAATCATTCCAATTCCTATCAAATTAGTCTTTACTATGAGAGTTCCAAACAACTTCGCTCATTTCTTGTTCAATTTCTGCATGTCCCTTGTACCCGTTTAATTTGTTTGGAATCTTCTTCATGATGAGCCAAATACACCAACGGTGAATTGTTGTTGGCATACAGGCCTCTAAAGCCCTTTTCATTGATGCGCATTGATCGGTGAGAAACCCTTTCGGAGCATTTCCTCCCATGCAACGAAGCCAACATTGAAATAATCATTTGAATGATTCAATTTCTTCATTTTTCATCAAAGAGCATCCAAGAAGTGTTGACTGACCGTGGTGATTCACCCCGACAAAAGAACTACAAACCAAATTATACCTGAAACAAATTACCATAGTGCAGAATGAAAAATCATTACATACACCCAACAAATGCTTTGTATACACCCAAAAACACCCAATATACACCTCTGCCGTGGATTCATAAAAATACATTAATTTAGCATCATAAACAGGGACAGTTTGTTACCTGTTTGTATTGTAGGTGATGTCAAATGAAATAACATCTCCGAAATACTCAAAGGCAGCTCTACTTCTTGCATCGGCCCAAAAAGCCAGCTTAATCGATTGATCCTCCTTGAGTTCAAGCTCAAAAAAGAAATTCTGATTCTTCTCTTTCATTCTTAACAAATATTTTCCGAATTCATTTGCATCTTCTTGTTCAGAAACATTTCTCACTTCTCTCATAATGTAATTCCTCACATCCTTTTCAATAAAATTTAACTCGCGGTGACCCCCGGCAGCCGCAACAAATGATTGGTAAGTTTTGCTTGGTTTAATACTAGCCTCCTCATTATTCTCTATTGTACGACGAATGGACATGCTTAGTTCTCTGTGCTGTTTGAGCATCTCTGCTTTACTTGGACAGCAAGGGTGTGAATGATCTAGCACAACCTTTGAAATGATCCAAGCACCAACATCCTTCAATGTGTGTATATAAATTCTTGCAGGACAGTTTAAACCGGCTGCCGGATTCGTCTTCTCGATCGGAGATATTTTAGATTTCCATTTTCCCTCTCTGCTACATCTAATCAATTGATTCTTAATCTCGTTTCCCTTCCTATTTGTGCTCCGAACTCTTGTAGAAAATCCTGCAGCCTTGGCGTAGTTCCCGTAAAATTTTTCAGTATCTTCAAGGGTGGTAAAGGTCATTCCAACCTTGGGAACAAACTGGTCATCAACAACAGAGAGATGCTGCAGAATACACCATGTCAAAAACTAAAAATACACCCAATCATGTCTGATATAAAACACCCGAACGACAACAACTCAACTAAAATAACAAAAAAGCTATAAACTATAAATATACACGCGTGTAAGGGACGTAACACTAGAAGCACGTTTTGGGGGGTTGGTGGTTAATTGACTTGTAATGCTTACAAGCCCTAATCGCTTGTATGCAGAGCTTTTCTGTTTTAAGAAATACACCTTTAAATAATTATGTGTGAGATATATATTGTAACAACCCAACTTCTGGCATGTCTAGATCATACTAGAAATTGAATGTTACCAACTTGTTTTTCCTTTTCTGTATTATTAATTAATAA
The DNA here is from genome assembly GCF_003086295.3 of Arachis hypogaea. Taxonomy (NCBI): domain Eukaryota; kingdom Viridiplantae; phylum Streptophyta; class Magnoliopsida; order Fabales; family Fabaceae; genus Arachis; species Arachis hypogaea. The sequence goes on from NC_092036.1 coordinate 78,091,502, forward strand.
ATATAAGCCTGTACGTTGTTAAAACACCGCAAATTTTAGAAGTAAAATTTTTTTTAAAACAAGAATAATTTAAAGACGCATACCCTCCATATATCAAGGGATAATTAAACATTCACATACATAAAACAAAAGATAACAGAATATGGAGTAACACACTATAATATACATCATGTTACAGAAATGGCTCAGTTATATAAGCATATAGCTATAGTACAACACCCCTAAGTCAGTGACTCATATAGTATGTACATATATGTACATAAGACGCCACAGGGCCTGGCCTGACCAAAAGCCCCTAAGCTGGCACCCAGGCTAGCCTAACTCTATGATATGCCTATTCCCTCTAATCATGCTAACAAAAGTGAGGGAGACACTCTAATGTACTGAAGTTAGACTAGGCGTCTCAAAAAATCTCCTCAATCCTAGTCCAGAGTACCTCACGGAAAACCACCGGGCGATGCTCGCCTGCTGGCGCCTCGCCTGGCTCATCGTCATCGCTGTCAGAGGAGATAACTATGAAGTTAGGATCTTCCTCTGGATCTTCTTCTTCCTCGTCCTCTTCTTCTGCCGGAGTGATAGCAGAGGAACCACTGCTGGCCACAGAAACCATAAAAGGATAGCTACCAAACAAAATACAGTCGGGAGAAGGAGGTGGCGCCTCCATGATCTGATCATACTCATGTCCCTGCTGCTCATCAAAGACAGGAGGCTCGATCGGCTCAGGTAAAGGATCAAGCTCGGGTGGCAACACAGGAACACCCCACTCATCAAGGACAAAAGGTGCAGGAGGTGACTCATGGATAGGCTGGGCAGGTATAGGCTCATCAGGTAGAGGAGGTTCAGGTGGAGGAGGATAGTCAGGTGGAGGTGGCATCTGCTCCTCAGGATGAGGTATCCCAGGTCCGCCGGGGTGTAACCAAGATAAAGGAAAATCATAGGGTGCATCAAGATTAAAGTATGATGTCTTAATAGGGTACTGGAAAGGTCTACCACGAACTACATAATTACGGATACGAGGTACCGCACAGTAGATGTAATACTCGCCGCGCACTGGATCCTCGTGGATGTACAGTGGATCAATCTCGTAGAATAGGACCCCTGTGTCCATCTGTAGAGGTGTAAGGGGTAAGAACTGGGGAGTTCTTAGTAAGGTCGAGGTTTACAGTTAAGTTCATTTATAATGTCCGTGGTCATAGAAGTATAAATAAATGTAGAGTAATATGTACATAACAGCAACATAAACTAACACATGAACAAGAGAGAAAATAGGAAGTAAATGCACATTCACACATTAATATGCAATCACACAGTTATGCTCAAACAAACAAGGAATAGAACAAGAACACAAGAAGATAAGCAATAAATAATGCACAAACAAGTATGATGCATGTCTGTCCCTACTGTAGGTAATGAGCTCATTTGTCGGTTTCGACCCGCACCCGATGCAATCCGACCCTCCAAGTCAGATAGGGCCTTCCCAGAACTTAATCCCAGATTAAGTACCGCATACCCTCTACCAAGTGCTCTCGACTTGCAGGGCTGGTATTAGCTCAGGTCTCAATATACCGCAGGTATGCGAGTCAGGCCTCTACCAAGCATTCAGCTTGCAGGGCTGGTACTACTCTACCGCAGCCTGTCTGGGAAGCAACATCACAATACGGGCGTCCCCGCACAACATTCACAAGCATTGCCCGAAGGCTCATAATTCACATATAACCATACTTTCCATCACTTAGCAATCATCATAAATCAAGCATTCCAACATCACAGAAAGCTGTTTACTCTGTAAGGTCAGGTACACAACTATATCACTTTTAACTCCTTTTCTTTTTAACATAAACACAGGTTTCAAAATCTTGTTTCTTTACCTCATATACCTCTATATCTTCTCTTATACCTCTTCTTAGGTGTTTAGTAAAGGAAATTAGAGAATTCTGGACTCAAAACTACCTTCCTGAGACTTTTACAAAAACTGTCTTTTTATCAATATTTTATTATTATTAATTAAATAATATTATTATTAAAATAATAATATTTTATTTAACTTTCAAAAATTGCATTTTGTCCCCCGAACTTCTTGGAAATTGCACTCTGACCCTTATAACTTTTAATAATTGTACTTTAGCCCCTCAACATTTGATTAATTAATTTTCAACCCCAAACTTTTTAATAATTGTATTTTGACCCCAAAACTCCATGAATACACGTTTTCATGTTCTTCCAAAAACCAAAAACATTTTTCCAAAAGTTCATCAGATTTCTGCTTGATTTTCAGCTAGTTTTTCAATCTTTTCGGAAACCAATTTGAACCCGATTTTTATCAAACCAAAGAGAAACTTTCCAGCCATTAAATGCACATCAAATAAGCATCAAAACTCATGATTTTCATGGCTGGAATGTCATGTTTTCCAGCAGCACCAACAGCCACTTCAAAACCATCATAAACATGATTTTCAAGCATTAAACAACAAGATTTCATGATCAAACCATCACACAAACACCCAAAATCAAACCTCAAGCAACAAGATCTGATTTAACACTTCAAGAACACAGCCAATCATTGATTAATTTACCAAACCTTACCTCCTTTGCTGCTGTCCAAGATTGCACCAAAAACAAGCTTCCAGAAGCACTTTTACGCCTATTTTAACATCAACAACAACTTTAGAATCTTATGAACCATGAAGGCTGAAGCTTCATGATGATAAAAAGAAGGTTTTTCTCACCTTAAGGTAACTAGAAATCACGTTTTCTTGGAGCTTTTGGTGATTGAATAAGAGATCCTAAGAGAAAACATGAAGAAAACATCATTAGCTTAAGGAACCACCATGGCCGAACCTTCAAGGAGGAGGAGCAGCCTTCATACCTTGATTTACTCCATGAAAAGTGACATAGAAATGAAGAGGAGGAAGAGGTGAACACTTTGGTAAGATTAGATTTTTGATAGGGGTTCCGGTTTGAGAAAGAACGGAGAAAGAAGCTCAGGTGTTCATGGAAGTTTCATGGTTTTCTTTCATGGTGTTCTAAGCTTTTCCAAGAACAAAAATAATAGCCAAGATGTCCAAGGGAGGCCGTGGCTTTTGGATGATGATTATCCAAAAGTTACTTGTCAAAATATCTCAGAAAAGGATAATTACTAAAGCTAGATGTATTAGAACTTAAGTAATTACACTGCTAATGGATAAACATTAAGTTACTTAGTGTAAATGACACTAGTAACTGGATAATCATAAGAATAAAAGATATATGATGAAGCATTAGCAATGCTAAGTTCATCTAAGAATGCCGGTATTATCCGTTACCGGTAGATTTCTAACTCAGTTATTATATTACTAAACATAGATCAACATTAATCACAGTAGAGAAGATAATAATATAATATTCGGAATAAAATAGTAATATATGAATATTATATTAATATAATTTTTCTCTCGAAATTCGTGACCGGCTCGTCACATAAAGACTAACCACGGAAATCAGAATTTTGAAATTCGGGCCCGAAGCGGCTCAAAAACGCAACTCTTCGCAACGTGCCTTCTTAGATTAGGAGAGGTGTCCTGTGCAGTGGAGGTGCTTATATGCATAGAAATTCCTAAAAATTCTGTAAAAATTCCGTTTGATCCCGAAAAAGCGCCGTTTCTTCGGGGCTAGGCCGTTACATATATTACACTTATTATCAATAAAAGTGTGTGAAAGTTTTTGGTTACATCAGAAATTCAGAATAAATCTATTTATATCAACTATAGTGAATTTTAGGCATATGGATATATAGCAATTGCAAATATTTTAAGAATTAAATTAATATATTCAATAGATTATAAATATGAAAAAATTAATTTTTATCAATTTAAATTTTTTTTTGTATTAACCACTAAAAATGTCTCCGAATTATTTAAACACTGACAAAAATACACTCGAATTTTACTATTAACAAAAATGCCTTCAAATAATTTAAAAACATAACAAAAATATCCATCAATAAGTATAGATTTTCAAAAAATACCTTAGAGATTGAGTTTTGATGCAATTTTTTGCAAGCATAATTATGAAAATAAGATATTATTATACTTAAAATTTAGTGATTTGTCTGTTAAGTAGATATTTTTTTTATAATTTTTTTGTTAACAACTAATAATACTTTTAAAAAATCACAAAACAATATATACTTAAAAAAATTACTAAATTTTAAGAATAATAATATCTCATTTTTTTAAGTATGCTTTCAAAAAATTGCATCAAAATTCAATATCTAATGTATTTTTTGAGAAATACATATTTAATATTAGTTTTTTTTGCAAGATTATCTAACATATAAATATGTATTTCTCAAAAAATATATTAGAGATTGAATTTTGATACAATTTTTTGTAAACATGATTAAAAAAATGAGATATTATTATCTTTAAAATTTGGTGATTTTTCGTTCAGTATATATTTTTTTGTAATTTTTTTGTTAACAACTAATAATACTTTTAAAAAATCACAAAAAATATATACTTAGAAAAAAATCACCACATTTTAAGAATAATAATATCTAATTTTTTTAATTATTCTTGCAAAAAAAATGATATGAAAATTCAATCTCTAAGGCATTTTTTGAAAATATATATTTATTGTTAGACATTTTTGTCGCGTTTTAAAATTATTTAAACGCATTTTTGTCGATAGTAAAATTCAGGTGTATTTTTGTCAATGTTTAAATAATTCGGGGACGTTTTTGGTGGTTAACCCTTTTTTTTATTATCTCACTAACAACTACCCGTTAATAATTAATAGGAATAAAAAATCAGAAATCAAATTTTTTTTTGAAATAAAGGAGCTCAACATTAGGGATAGCAATACCACCCGAACCTGCGAGTACCCACCCCGTCCCTATCGCTCGGGGCGGGTAATTATCCACCCTGCACCGGGGTAGGTTTTTAAGCGGGATGGATTCTTGAGAGGTGCGGGGTGGGATCGGGTTTAGGTAATACCCGCTCATACCCACCCCGCTATATATATATATATATATATATATATAATATGTAAAATAATTAGTAAATAATTATAATATAGTATCATATTTAAATTTTTACTTTAATTTATGTTATGTATGTGATGATGGTTATATAAATTTTAAAATTTAATTTTATTTATTGAATTTTAATAATTATAGGGGCGGGGCGGATACCCGCAGGGGCGGGTTAGGGTTTAACGTTTTACTACTCGCGGGTAGAAGCGGGACGGGTTCTATGCGGGTTGTTGTACGGCGGAGCGGGGTTGGGTAGAGCAAAATTCGCCCCTACTCGCCCCGTTGCCGCCCCTACTTAACATAATTAGTTGGAGTAATAATAGAATAAAAAAAAAACTAAATAGCAAGTATAAACTTGAATCTATAGTCATCTTTAATATTGTCACCAACAACTATTAAGATCCACTCCATTCCATTCTTTGTAGCTCAAATAGAAACTAATATTTTAAGACGTTTTTCACAGTGGGAAGTTGAACCCAAAAATTATGTTCAGTAAATTTGCCTTAGTGCTATTGCGAATGGAGGATTTTGTAATCAAATGAAATAAAAGATGCAATGATTAAAGGATGACTCTAATCAATTTTAATAGTCATTTATTAGTTAATTTAAGTATGGACTTAGTGTTTAAATTCTGTTTTGTGCATGCAACAATTCACTAATGAATAGAAAAAACTCTTAAAATAGAATTTAATTTGTAATAAATTAATTTTTAATCTATCAAATTAAAAGAAAAACAAAAGATGATGCTTGCAGTTGTAGTGAAATGGAGAAATGGATCACCGTTTCTCTTGAGCGGGAAAGAAAAATCGTTTTGAGAGAGACTGTTAGGGTGGCAATGGGGTGGATAGGGGCGGGTTTTTGCTCTACCCAATCCTGCCCCGCCGTACAAAAGCCACCTAGAACCCGCCCTGTTTCTACCCGCGGGTAGTAAAATGTTGAACCCTAACCCGCTCCTATCCGCCCCTATAATTATTAAAATCCAATAAATAAAATAAAATTTCAAAATTTATATAACCATCATCACATACATAACATAAATTAAAGTAAAAATTTAAATATGATACAATATTATTAATCATTTACTAATTATTTTACATATATTATACATATTATATATTAAAATTATATATATTATATATATAGTGGGGCTGGTAGGGGCGGATATTACCTAAACCCAACCCGCCCTGCCCCTTCCAAGAACCCGCCCCGCTAAAAATCCGCTCCGGTACGGAGCGAATAATTACTCATCCCGAATAGATAATTACCCGCTCCAAACAGATAGAGACGGGATGGGTATCCGCGAATTCGGGTGGTATTGCCATCCCTAACGATTGTGTACTCTCCTTGGTGGACTTCTTTTTTCTCTAATGCTCTAACATGGCCATTTCACATTCCAAAAATTCCCCTCCCTCCTAAACTCAGATTTTACGTAAAATCAAAAGAATAAATTAAATATATAAATTATAAAAAATCATAATAAGATTTAAATTATAAAATATTTTGATCTAATAATTTTTTGTAAAATTAATTAATTCATTTAAAATTATAAAATCAATTTTAAGATAAAATATAGCGAATACAGTACATCTTAGTATAACGATTGAACATCTCTTTTAGAATTTAACTTTGTTAAAATAAAAGGTTAGTAATTAGAAAAATAATGCTCCAATTTATACAGGATGTGTGTTGGTGATGTGATCATGTGAATGACAACGATTATCACGTTTGGATAATGGTGGTACATAAGATATTAGGCTCCGGAAGTATTCTTTTAATTTATATATGATGTTCGTGTGACATAGGAGTAAGTTGAGTAATCCTTTGAAATGCATGATCCTAATAGTTGAGCCTTGTATATGTGATATGTCATTATGTTGCATGATATGGTCAACCGGTGAAGCATGTTTTTCTTGTATTATCCTATTTACTATTTGCAGATGGAAACGCAGTTTATACTTTAAAAATTGATGATTCATTTTCTTTTAAATTGAAGTAGTAGTCCACACGTTACGACAAAAATTATAGATTGAACAATAATTAAATTTTTATTTTTTTTATTTTACTATTCTTCTCATTTTAAATAAAATTTTTCTGTTATAATATCATAGTTTTTCGGCTTCTCTATTCCCATAACTACTAACAAGTAATTAATTATATCGAGAAAAATCAAAGCAAAATTTGAAACCAACACAAAAAGTGGACAAAGGATTAAATGGTAGTAAAAGGTTTAGACCATCAAATGGTTTTATAATAAAATATGGTTTTTAAATTTTTTAATAACTGTTAAATAATTTTTTTTAATTTTTATTATAAATTAATCCTATATATATTATTTAATTATAAAAATTATTTTTTATTTTATAAATTATTATTTTGTCATTCATTTATTATGTTTATTAAAAATAAAAAACAAAAATAATAACAAATTAGATCTTCGATTGATTGTAATAAATTTTTAGCAATCCTAATCGATGAAAGGTTTATCTTTGATTCATTACATCCCTCGAGCGTTGTGAAATCGTGTTTCATAGAAAATCAATCGATTGAATTAACAAAACAATCGATTGAATTTCAGGTTTTCATAACTCAATCGATTGGATTGGACTTCAGATTATCAGAAAACAATCGATTGAAAATTGCAAGGCAGTATGGTTTTCGCAAAAATCAATCGATTGGTCATATTACCCAATCGATTGAACGATGATTAGAATGTGATTTTTTATAATTCAGTCGATTATTTATATTACATAATCGATTATAAACTTTAAAGCAACTTGAAGTCTCACAATTCAATCGATTGGTTGTGTTACCCAATCGATTGAATACTTCAAAGCAATATATATTTCCCCAATTCAATCGATTGGTTGTGTTACCCAATCGATTGAATTGTGCAGTATGCCGTTCTCAATTTTTTATCGTTTTTACAAATTATTATCTTATTATTTATCTATCTTATCTTTAAAATTCTATCTTCAATTTTTAAGTTTTTATTTTGATTTAGATACTCTAATCTTATCTTTTCTTTAATATTAAGATTATAAATTGGTGAATAATCTATCACCAATTATTCAATCCCACCATTAAAATCATGTATCAATCTATTTGATTATAAAAAATTTTATTGTTTTTCTTTCGGATATCCATCTACTTAATATCCAATTTTTCTTCATTTTTTATCCGTCTATTTAATATCCAATATTTGTTTATCATTAATTGATAATCACAGTTGTAACAATCAGCAAAGGTCCAATCAATTTTTTCATTTAGTGTTCAGAAAACAATTTACCGTTTTGATTACAAAATCGAGGTCAGTGAATAGAATCTCTAATTTTGCAATTCTTCATTTCAATACTTTATTCGTGAAATTGATTGTGTAATGAAAAAATATTTTTTTATCTTTTAATAATTCATAGACATTGAGAAATACTAAAAAGTAAATAAATTTTATTATTTTTTATTATTAATTAGCTAGCAATCAGGGACGGACCTAAAGGAGGCGAGTTGTGGCTTTGACCCTACAAAATTTTAAGAAACTATACTTATATATAAGATATGTGTTTAAAAAATAAAAAATATTATGTAATTTAATAGTTTTATATGTATTATTTTTCACTATGTAATGGATTTATATCTCAATTGTTTAATTCACTAATATTTTTTACTTAACTAATTTAATATCATACCTTCAAATCTTTGTATCTTTCAAATTAGTTTTTATAATAATCTCTATACTTATTTTTAAAAAAATCATTTATTTTTTATATTAATATATTTAACATTCATATTATTATATTAATAATAACTTACGTAGTTATATTTTGGTAATCACATTATGCACTTTAGATATTATTTTCTTGTAAAAAATACTAATTTTTCTTCTAAATTTACGTTGTTAAAAGAAAAATTTTATAAAAATATCTTATATCTTGATTCTATAAGGGTATTGTGTCTTCTAAATAATTAATAATTTATAATTTATTTTTAATTTTTTTAAAATTTTTGAAAGAATTAATTTTAATTAATAAGATATGTGATAATTTTTAACTAAACACGCTATAAATTATTGGTATTTTATAATTTTATAATGTACTATTGATATTGTTATATTTTCTTTATGTAATTATCATATTAAAAATAAAATTGTGAAAAAAATTATAATTATATATATATTAATAAATCTTTTAAAAAACTAACTCTAATAACTATATGTTAATTATTTTTATAGAATAAAAAATATTTAAAATTTGGCCCCTTCATATTAAAATTTATGGATCTGTCCCTGCTAGCAATATTAGAAGCTATTTTTTTTTTGTAATGTTATAAGACGGAGTGTACTGAATTTTTTTTTCATTGGACATTTTTAAGATGTAAGATATATTTACAGACACTGAGATGGATGAGCAATACCAGGTGGATGATGACATTAACCAACAAGAAGAGCTAGTTTGTGGCCAAGATATGATGGATGAACAGAATGAATTCGAACAAGATTTCAGAGATGAATTTACTGAGGGAGCGTATTTTTCTGAATCTGATTAGTCAGAAGATACCCTTGAAGATGCTTATGCAGTTGACTCCGTGCAAGACATTACAACTTTGAATTTCAGTAAAAATTGTGCGGAAAAAATTGGTAAATATCACTTTTCTACTTTGCAGCTTGCATTTGATTTTTATCTGAAGTATTCAAAGTCGAAGGGCTTTAGTGCAAGGAAGAGTAAGACTTTCAAGAATAGTATTAGTGAGATTTACAAACAAAAGTTTGTATGTCATAGGCAAGGATTCAGAGAGGAGAAATATTACACGAGGGAAAAAAAAGGAAGAAGGAGCCTAGATTGAAAATAAGAACTGGGTGTAAAGTCCGAATGGATGTTAAATTTGTATCAGAAACTGGAAGGTGGCATATCTTTTATTTCTCTGACAAACATAATCATGATCTATTAGATACACAATCTAGTTCTATGTTGCCTGCCCATAGAAAAATGTCAGAGGCAGATATTATGCAAATGATTAACATGCTAAAGTCCGGAATTATCACTTCACAGATATTTGGTCTTCTAGCTAGCCAAGCAGGCGGGTATGAATTTGTTAGCTATGGTCTCAGAGATATGTACAATGAGATTACTCGGCAAAGGCGTCAAGTTCCTGGTGATGCAGCACGAGTGTTGAAGAAGTTGGAGGATATGCGGTTGAAGGATCCACAATTATATTTCAAGACATGTCATGATTCAAGAGGTTTGTTACGTAACTTGTTCTGGTCTGATAGGATCAGCCAACTAGACTACCAACTCTTCGAAGATATTATTGCTTTTGATGCTACGTACAAGAAGAACAAGTATAGTTGTCCATTAGTCATATTCAGCGAGGTTAACCACCATAACCAAACAATTGTTTTTGCTGCTGCGTTAATTATGGACGAAACTACTGATACATATATTTGGCTCCTGTGTCAGCTCATGTTTGCAATGAAGGGTAAGACCCCGACCTCAATAATAACTGATGGGGCCATGGAGATTAAGAATGTAGTAAGAGATGTATTATCCGAAGTCAGACATAGATTATGCACTTGGCACCTCATTTGAAATGCAATTAGCAATGTTGGAAATCTATCATTTACATCTAAATTTAGAAAAATCATGTTGGGAGACTACAAGAATCCCGTGTTTAAGCGTAAGTAGGTTCAGCTTCTTGAAGAATTTGGCCTTGAGGATAAGCCGTGCGTGAACAACATGTATGAAGAGAAGCATATGTGGGCTACTGCATATATAAGAGGAAAATTTTTTGCTGACTTTAGAACTACCTCAAGATGTGAAGGTTTACACTCAGTTGTGGCAATGTATGTGAGGTCGCGGTATGATTTGCAAATTTTGTAGAGCATTTTCAAAGGTGTGTTGCACACTTGCACTTTAAAGAATTTAATGCTGATTATAAATCTACACGTGGGGTGCCTGTCATGTAGACTTGTATAGAGCTGCTAGAGAGATTTGCTGTTGAGTTATACACTCATAAGATATTGCTATTATTTTGGTAATTTCTCTCTAGAGTTGGATCAATGCGGGTGCTAAACATAGAGAATAACGATGATTGCATAAAGTACATTGTGTGTAAGCATGGGAGGCCCGATTTTATGTGGACCGTTGAATTTTGTCAAGAAGAAATGATCTTCATGTGTACCTGTTTAAGAATGGAGTCATTTGGAATTCCTTGCGAACATATTGTGAAAGTTCTAGATGAAAGAGAAATTTGTGAGATTTTCTGGTCATTGGTATTGAATAGATGGACAAAAAAGGTGAAATCAGCACTCAATGATGCAAGTGGGTTCACCAGGGATGCTGTTGTTATTAGTCATCAAAGTGCCTTGATGGAATTTTCTAAACAATTGGTTGTTGTTGCTACTAAAGTCCCAAAGAGATATGAAGAGACACGTGACATAATTATGGGATTGTACTCATCTTACAAGGCTGCAGATGAAGGCACTAATCAACCTCAGTCAAGTGTAGCTAAAAGTAGCAATCTGTATATGCATCAAACCAATATAGGCTCAGGACAACCATCTAAGAAGAAGCGGCAACGTTGTAATGTTTGTCAAATGGAAGGACATAAGAAGACAGCATGTCCTTGGGAAAAGGACATTGACAACAATGTTATAGAAGATGAAGCTAATGGTTCGGATGATGGCGACATGTATACCGAACCGACAGCTGATTTAGATAGCGATAATTAGCAACCTCCATAAACTTAATATTTTTGCGTAGAGAATCACTTTCATATTTGTATTTCTATTTTTTTTTACTATATTAATGAAATTTTATATATTCTTCCAATATTCGTGCTTATGTTTTTTATATGAAATAATTGTCAAATAAATATCATTTAGCAAAAAACCAGTCAAAAAATCGGTCAAACCGGTATTTAACTGGTAAACCGGTAGAACCAAACGGTTTTTTTAGTGGGTTTATGGTTTAAACTGCCCCACCAACGGCGTCGTTTAATGGGCTGGAAAAAAAACTTAGATCTAATACCCTAACGGCCTAACACAGCCCCAACCCCATTCCCACCCTCTCCTCTCTAAAACTGAAAATGGAAATTGAAAGAATAAAGTGAAGAACCCTAGCCCCTAGCCCCTAGCTCCTAGCTTCCAGCTACCAGCTCCCAGCCCCCAGCCTCGCAGCCCCGCTCGTTTTCATCGCCACACTTCTCCACTGGATATAGGCGTGCATGTAGAAGCACCGTCGCGTGTGGAAGCTCCGTCGTCGTCTCCTCTGTTCGAGAGCTCTCTCTTTGTGTTCATGTGTGGAGGCTCTGTCACTGTCGCATTAAAGCTCTGTCGCTGTCGCGTGAAAGCTTTGTTTGAGCTTTCTTTCTCTCTGTCTTCGCCGCTGTCTGTCTCTCGCTGCCGGTATGTAAATATTGTTACTTGGAATTATTGTTATGTATACTGTATTTCTCTCTTGGGTTGGGTTGGATCAAGGATTGATTTTTATGATGCTAATATTGAATATTATTTTGATTTATCACATTTAGGGGTGGATATCATTTGAATCGGGATGCAAATTTTGATAACCACACCAGATATAACTTCCCTTAGAGATGCTGATAGGGTTATTGGTTTGCTTGAATTTGATGGAAGTAGGGACATAAAGATGATTTTGAATAGAGTTAAGATAAATATGATTAAGGGTGAGGACATGACATCTGTTCTTGATGTACAAGTTCTTTGGCAATGTGGCTGAGGCTTGTTTCTTGATGGTGCCATCACATGTTACAGAATTTTTGTCATTTGAATTCATTGTAAATTATATGCTGCTGTAGCTTATTTGTCATATGAATTCACTGTCACATGAAAGCTGATTCAAATAATGAAATTTCAGGTTTATAGAGCCAATAACAAAAGGAAACTACCCAAGTTCGATGTAGCTTCTGGTGGGAAATAGGTTGCCAAAGTTCTCTTCATATTAATCAGGGATTTTAAGAGGGTCCTTTGATTTAAGTATATTTAACTACTACACCTCCTCCTATTATGTTGCTGATGCACCAGAACTAAGTAAAGTCAAGCCAAGCTATCTTACAGATTCTCTAATTACTCTTACAAGTAAGAACATGTTTGTGTACTAATGGGATAGAGTTTAATACATAATGAAGAATTATCATATTTTAGCTTAATGATACTACCTAAGAATGATGCTATTGTTCTTTCTAGCACATGTATTAATTCTAAAGAACTTGTATTTGTCATTAGGACAAACTTCAGCCACATTGCCAAAGAACTTGTATTGTAAACATAGCAGCTTGTTATATAATTTTATTATTTTTTGGTACTCAATGACATTGTGACATTGGACTTTTGAAGTTACCACGCAAGTGCAAAAGGAAGCTCCACAAATATAAACAAGTCTAAAATACGCCTTACAAAATATGAACAAGAGAATTTAAGAAAAAAACCTTTTGTGGCTTGAAAGATCATTTATCATACTTCACCAAATTAGAGTAATTTACTTGCTACTAATGAATTAAGTATGTCCATTTTAGAACCACGTTAATCTAGGAAGAATTGCTTAAAATTTTGTAACATATATACTGCATATGTCTTAGCAATATATGAACAGATTATTAATTTTCTTTGGTATGTATTGCATAATCTTTTTTTTTCTAGTCAAGATTCAATAGAGAGGTTAAATCTTGAATATATAAAAACAAAAAAATAGAATGCAAACAAATAAAAAATGGGAAATTTTTTTAAATAAATAGATTATATAAAGTAAAATATAATTCACAAGACATAATATTTGTATGGCATTGTTGCTGAAATAATAAATGAAAATGACATTACTTCATCATAAAAATATGAGTTTTTTAAACTAAAATATCTATATAGTGCATAGAAATAGAGAAAATTTGTAAAAGCCACAAAGCAATAAATATCTATTTAAGAAGTCATTGAAAAATAACTAAAGAAGTACATCCACCAAACATAACAAATAAATACTCAATAACCAAAGTATTATAATTTATCTAAATTACTACTATTATCTTTACATCTCATGGTTTGTCTGCATATTCCAAAACTCATTGGCCGGCGCTATAATTTGTGACTTCTTCTAGTTGATCCGACTTTTGAATAAATGCATAGCGGTTATCATGTGAATATCATGATCCTCAAGCTGCAATTTATTTATTATAAATTAGTACAAAAAAATAGGGATTAAATATTAGAGAGTTATTTTATAAATGCTCACCTTATTGTTACCATTTGGTTTAAACTCAAAAGTCATATCCATCCACTTCATTACCTAAGTTACAGAGTTCCAGCTTGAACTACATTGATGTATATCTTCTGGCCTTTTAATTTTGTAGTCATGAAATTGTTTATTATACTCTTGAATGTCATCATTCTTGTAAAAGTTTGACATGATGACTTGCTCTAGTACGTTTGCCTAATTTCAATTAACTAGTTAAATAATAAAAACAAAATATCAGCAAATAAGCTTATAAAATTTTTTTCTTGGCCTTACTAGTGTCTTGATAACACGTTCACGATAGTAAATTCTGTCATCATTAAAATGGGTGTCCAAGTGATAGATTGTGCGATCAACCGAGATTACCATTAGATACCAGTGGTCACCCTCTTGAATAGGAACATATATCTAGACCACAAAATTTTCCCGTGAGTTATGTTTGTTAATGAGAAAAAACTATATTCAACAAAGAATATCCAAAAAAAATCTTACAAATTCTAAATCAGCAGTAGGTTGCATAAATTTATAAATATAGCGTTCCATCTTCTGCTTTAAATTTTTCTTGCTGAATACATCCACCTAATTCATTAATACATTCATATAACTGTTAGTACATGATAAAGCATGGTTCTATATCAGCATTATATTTATAATTTATAATCAATAAAATTATCTTGTAAGGGGTTATATAATATACCATAAAACTCGGTGGAAGTTGCCATGTTCTCTTAAAACTTACATCAGATTGTTCATCAGTGCATCTCAATGCCGCTAATTCAAGAATCTGAATCATAATCTAAATATATTATTAGATTGTGCAGAAAATCAAATGTAAATTAATTAATAGATGATTTATGTACCTTATCAGTAATGGGTTTGTCAGGTATAAAATGATCAAAGTCTGATCTAGTTGCTTTGATTGTATTTGTTACTACAACTTCTTCACTGTATCAATTAAAAACCAAAACACATTAGATGGGTCCTCATTGATCGTCGACAACACAAAAAATATCAAATTAACTTACGATGGATGTAGCGAGGCTGAAAATGCATATGTACAGGCCTTTATCTGATCTTCCAAAAGACGCATGGTTGGAGTTGGCATAAATTTATACTTCATTGACTACAAAGTTTAACACAAAAGTATTAGCAATACATATTGCAGACTAGATGGTTAATTAGCACTACTCATAACAAACTAGATAATTAAAGATTGGTGCCTAAGAGGTAATTACGTTGGTAATGGAAAAGAAATAAACAGGTCTGCTATAGTCTTTTGTGGATTGGCTCAATGCATAAGACGCCTTGGATTTATTGAATGATTTGGGCTCAATCTTTGGCTTTCTAACTCTGCCTGGGAGAGTAAACGGTAATTTTTTCTGTGTCCCCATAATAGTCTCACCCTAAGAAAAAAAATAGGTCAATAAACACTTATTATCATGTTAGGAATATACTAGTAAAAAATCTGATGCATGAATTTTACTACACATGCATATATACCTTTGATATATTTTTCTTTTTCGTTGCGGCTCTTATAGTTGGGGATACTGGTTTGTCCATATTGATTTTGATGTTGAACGCATCATCGTGAGTGAAAGACCTCTTGTCCATTTCAATAAGATCATCCTCATCGTCTGATATAGCAATATGAATATCAATATCTAAACTCTTAGCTTTAATCTATTTGAGAATGGACGTGTCTTTTGTGAAGAAAGTTTGGTTGGAGTCTCGAAATCATTGTTCAGACTCAGTTATGTTATCATTGTCTCAATGCGGCTTATAGATTCAAGGATTTTATCAATTTTTTCGTCCCGAGCCATGTTTACAACTCTCAATAACTGCAAATATTTTAGGTAAAATAATTTCATATAAATGTAAAAATACAAAAAGAGTGATGGTTGTTCTAATAAGATTGTCAATGGAATAAGACAAAGATTTCTCTAATCACAACTAATAGCAAAAAAATGTTTATAATATATAAAATGTATTACATAATATAAATTGCATCACTATTTGCCAAATTAAATTACCTGCATGCTAAGGAGAACCTCTTCCACTTTACTAGACAATTCTTCACTTTTATTTAGATCCTTGTATTGAATAACATCGTCATTGATAGCTAGGTCATCCTGTAGAAAGAAAACATAAAAGATTAAATCACTCATAATATATTCTACTAAAAATTAAAAACCCATTACGGTTTACCTTAGCACTAGGAATTGTAGTTCTAATTTGATCACCAAAATCAAGTGTGATAAGATCACAGTCTGTAGCCAGTGACATATTTTGTATATTACATGCATCATTGGGGACTAAATCTTCGTTAGAAGGAATATCCATGATTATTATCAACTGAAGAATATTGTATGAGTAGATTTGGTTGAAAGGCAAATACTTAAAATAATTTGTCAAAGTATAAAAAATTAGTCAGAGTGAGCACATATATATACACCGAATAAAGATAATCAAATTTTAATTCTATCTTTTTTTAAATTTTTAAACTAAGTGAATAATTCTAAAAATTTTTATGTTATCTTATCTTTTGGTTAAAATCAAATACAAATTGAATTATATCTTGATTTCTATTTTACAATTTAACAAAGTAAATTTTATTAATTCATATGATTAGATCTTATCTATAATTATTTTTAAGTAGATAAATACTCAAATAATAATAATAATAATAATAATAATAATAATAATAATAATAATAATAATAATAATAATAATAATAATAATAATAATAATAATAGACGGATCACTAATAATTAAATAAAAATAGGAACAAACTAGTTGAATAGCATTATACGTGTTCAAGCACTTATCAATCAATTGAAATAATAATTGAGGATACTTCAATCGATTTCATTAATAAAACAATCGATTGAATAAGTAATTGTGGATATTTCAATCGATTGTACTAACAAAACAATCATTGAATTAGTATTTGAGGATACTTCAATCGATTTCACTAATAAAACAATCGATTGAATGCATACAAACTCCTCATTGCAAGCATTCTTCAATCGATTGGTAAGCCAATTCAATCGTGGATATCAATTGATTTCAGGAACAACCGAAACAATTTCAAGACCCTGAAACAGATTTTCTTCATGGTCCAGCCCCTTGGGATGATGCCCCTTGGGTTTGTGATGCCTAGAATAGTGTATAGAAGATCAATTTCTTCTCTTTGATGATTGATAGCTTCATTTTGCCTGTCTTAACGCTGCCTCATATAAGCAAATTGTCCCCCCATATATAATCTTATGCTTCGCAATTCATCCATTAAATCTCGCATTGTTGGCGAAGGAGGCAGTGGTGGTGGGGGTTCTTGGGATTGTGCTTACACCTCAGGGTCTTGTGGTTGTCCTTGGATTTGAGGTTCTTGGGCATCCGGATCTCTTCTCATCTGTCTTAGAGTGCTGTCATCAATCTTAGCTACATTACTCAAGATGATACTTTTTTCTTCACTCAACTCAATTCCAAGCCAGGTGAAAATCTTGGTCCATTGGCAAGCATATCCTAAACCAACACTTGATTTTCCTTTCTTCATTTCAAGCATATGATGAACCATAAAATAAGGCCAGTTTATCTCCTTTCCAGTCACCATAGCCCAAAGCACTAGAATATCTTTGTTAAACAAGATTCCATGATTATGTTTTCTTAGAATCAACATGTATGAAAATAAATACATCAATATACACTGCTCATTACCCAAACCACTGCAACTTATATTATCTCTAGCATCCATATGTAGTTTCTCATATTGTAGATTTTGAAAACCAACCAATCTATTATATTCACCACATTCCTCATCTGCCACAATACCTCTAGTAAATTTTGCCCCATGATAAACTAAATTCCATTGTTCAGCTAATTGTTCCAAAGTAACTCTATAATGCCGTGACCCTAAATCAAACTCAATCAGCGGCATTACTTTCTCACCCTCTTTATCAGTTTCAGGAACAATATAATTTAAAGCACTATAAACAGCCCTAACCAAGTGCGGATAATAATCATCCTTAGTTTGTACAAAATCAGTCAAGTGCTGTGTTTGCAAAGCATTCTAGACCAAATTATAATGTCTATCATGAATGAACTCAACTGTTATGTACCTGGGAGGAACAATTTCCCTTGACTCAAATTTCTCCACATAGTTGTTCAATGCCTTCGGAGATGGCAGCCCCCTTGCCATGTAATGGGATGAAGCAACTAGTCTGGCGAATGCAGAACTTTCACCCTCAACCCTAGCTCTTTTGGCGTTCTTAGTTTTGGCCATTTTGGGGATATTAGTTCGATGGGTTTTGTAAGGATTTGGATGAGGATTAATAATATGTATGTAGTTTGGAGTGGATGTTGGTGAGATTAGAGAAGAAGAAGAGAAAAATTTTCTAGATTTAGAGAGAGAAGAGAGGTGCAGAAATGGTGTTGTTATGTTTTAAAATGGGGAGAGAGTCTAAATACGCATGGTTACCAGGTTTAATATATAGCACATTTCAAAATTCAATCGATTGGATTATATTACCAATCGATTGAATGCAGAAAAAAACTTATTTACGTCACATTCCAATCGATTAAATTCTCATACTAATCGATTGAATTGGAATATACCATTAGTCATGTACAAACTTCAATCGATTGGGTAACACAACCAATCGATTGAATTGTGAGACCTCAAGTTGCTTTGAAGCTTTCAATCGATTGAGTAACACAACCAATCGATTGAATTGGGCAAATTCATATTGCTTTGAAGACTTCAATCGATTGGGTAACACAACCAATCGATTGAATTGTGAGACCTCATATTGCTTTGAAACTTTCAATCGATTGGGTAATATAAACAACCGATTGAATTATAAAAAGTCCACATTCTAGTCATTGTTCAATCGATTGGGTAATATGACCAATAGATTGATTTTTGCGAAAACCATACTGCCTTGCAATTTTCAATCGATTGTTTTGTAATAACCTAAAGTCAAATCCAATCGATTGAGTTATGAGAAACTTGAAATTTAATCGATTGTTTTGTTAATTCAATCGATTGATTCTCTATGAAACACGATTTCACAATGCTCGAGGGATGTAACAGATCAAAGATAAACTTTTAATCGATTAGGATTGCCAAAAAGTTTTTACGATCAATCGAAGATCTAATTCGTTATTGTTTTTGTTTTTAATTGTTAATAAACATAATAGATGAATGATAAAATAATAATTTATAAAATAAAAAATAGTTTTTATAATTAAATAAAATATATGGGGTTAATTTGTAATTAAAATTAGAAAAGAACTATTTAATAATTATTAAAAAACTTAAAAAACATGTTTTCTTATATGACCATTTAATGGTCCAAACGTTCTGGGACTATCGAATCCGATGCCTAAAAAGTGTATTTGTGTGTTGTTTTGCAAAGAATCTAAATCAAACAAATCACAATTTTAAGATGGTATTAACGGTTAAGTTAGATCTCAAACATTATTTCTATATATCATCACAAACTATGGTATATATTTCCTTGAGGTTAATATACTTAGCTCCTCGTATCTCTTGGATTATTTTGGACAAATAGCTGTAATATGTATAGGATTTCCTTGAGGTTCATATACTTAGCTCCTCGTATTTCTTGGATTATTTTTGACAAATAGCCATAATCTGTTGATTTTGTTCTTTCAAGGTAAGGAGATAAAATTTTTGGTGTAAATTAAATCATCAATGACAAGGTTTAATTAGTTGCTCAACTCCTCTTAATAGCATATATGATGGAGTACATGAGCCTGTTAAGTGTTTTGATGGCTACGTTCCAAGGCTCTGTTCAGTTAGCGTATACAAAAATATATATAATAAAGACATAGACACATAATGTATTAACATTTGTTGAAATAATAAATAAAAATTTTACTTTACTGTGTTGAGTTCTTATTTTAAAAATAAAAAATTAAAATAAAGACTAAATCCTTAAAATAATTTCTCATATTCACGATATTATTATTTTAATTTCTCATATTTAAAATTTATTATATTAGTCTTTTATATTTTCTTTTTTTTTTGGTTCTTCTTCTTCTCTAATAAATTGACAAGTTTAACGCCTTCTTTGTTGAAAAGGAAGAACAATACATCATCAAATGAAAGGTATTATTATTACTCATTATTATAATATACATATCAAATGGAAGGTATTATTATTATTATTATATACATAAAGGTAATAGTGGAACCGATAAAGATAGATTTTTGTTATATCTGGTTTCATTCTATCCTTTCTCAACTTAGATACTTCCGATTTTATCTTTATCGACAAATTTTAAAATATTGTAACTTAATATGTTCTATTTCTATAATAACTAGTGTACGAATTCGTGCTCAACACCAAAAAATTTGTAAAAGTAAAAAAAATTTCATATGCTTGGATATTTAAAAAAAAATACAAAATAATTATTATTTTAAGAAATTTATAAAATTATTATCAAAGTCAAAGTTTAACTTAAAAAAAGTGAGTAATAATTATTTTACATTTTTAAAGTAAAATAATTATACACTGATACAGAATTTAAAATAAAATTAAAATATTTACATTAGAATCTTATTTTTCAAAGACTTTTCTATAAACAAGATTGATGGTTGAATTTGCAGACATTCATACATGATTCATAAGTAAAACTTTTAAATCTCTCTTACACTTAACTCTTGAAAGTGCTACATATAGTTGGCCATGTGTAAAAACTGGTTTGGACAAGTACAATCCAACATGAGATCAAATTTGTCCCCGAGACTTATTAATTGTCATGGCAAATGATACTATTATGGAAAACTGTCTTCGTTGGAATCTAACTGGGACGGTTTCATCTGTTGGTACCATATTCATTCTTGGAATCAAAGCAATATGACCAACATTGTTACCCGTTAAAACTTCACATTCTATGACATGATTTCCAAGCTTCCTAACTTGTAGCCTTGTACCATTACAAAGACAACTGGATTGGTCAATATTCCTCAATAACATCACCGGAACACCAACCTTGAGTATTAATTTATGTGGAGGCAAACCAGAGCAATTTATGCTATTCAGTAATTCAGGACCATAGAGATCTAGTTGACTCTCCATATTCCCTTCATCCATACAAATCGAATTCAAACTAAGATATAATTTTTTCCCTCCAAGAATGATAGCCATCAGATGGTTGTTCACCTCTTCAATGATGTCTAGCGTGGGAGCCAGTATAGTTCTTGTTTTGAAAAAATCCTTTGAGGATATGTTATCCAAAATATTTTAGATAAGAAAAATGAACCAACTCATCAAATGCCTGGTCTGAAGAAGGAATAACAATATCTCCTGGAAGACATATCTCAGATTCACCATCCATATTGTAACCTATTAGACCATCACCAACTTTCAATAACCACTCACCAAATTGCTCTGTCTCATCTTAATCTGAAGCAGTCGTCCCTACAAAGAGTCTCATATTTTTTGTTAGTTTGAGCACCTGACAAAACTTCCAAAGATAAGACGAATTCACGATTGAATGAACGATATATTGTCTTGATCCTCGTGGAATGACAGGAAGAATTTGTCTAAAGTCTCCACCTAGTACAATCATTTTTCCTCAAAAGGGTAAATCTTTGTTATATGTTGGAGAAAACCTCATGATATCACCCAAGCATTTATCAAGCGTTTTATAGCAGTATCTACTAACCATTGGAGCCTCATCCCAAATTATAAGTTTGGCTTTTAACATCAACATTGCTTGAGGGGAACCAGGTTTGATGTTACATACAGAATTTTCAGTTATATTCAGCGGTATTTTGAACCTTGAGTGTGCCGTTCTTCCATTGGGAAGAAGTAAAGATGCAATACCACTCGAAGCAACTTTTAACACAATATCACCCCTTGAGCGAATCTCAGTAGATATAAAGTTCCAGATAAATGTTTTTCCAGTACCCCCATGACCATACACAAAGAAAAAACCCCCTTTATTACAATACACAACTGTAACAATTTTATCGAATGCATATTTCTGCTCAAGTGTTGCGATGGCTAACATGTCTAATGCATTTTTCTTTAAATCATCCCTATTAAAATTTAGCTCTTCCCTGATAACCCTTTCGGTTAACAAAGAACTATCAACTTCAGTTGCTAAAGGCAAAGGAGGATATCTTTCAAGGTTTTACCATATGAATGTAAGATCTTGTTTATATCCATTAAGCACAACTACTTAATCTCATCATCTGACATGGTTAATTCTGCATATTATACGATACTATAAGAATTTAATCAAACTAAAAATGATCAATAATAAAGAACTTTTATAATTGCAATTAATAAAAACTCACCCCTCATGTTCATCACAGCTCTCCATCGATACAAAATATCATCTGAGAGATCATACCAACATCTATCCCAGACATGTTCTGATCTTGAGATATTGTTGGATGTTAATAGAATGACAAATAACTTCCTAACATATGATCTTGAGTCCCATGAGCTTGCTTCTTTAATTGCATATATGAATTCTCTTTCATCTTGCAAGAGTCCAAGGGCGAAGCATGCATCTCTATACATAGCATAAATTGTTCCTCCTACTGTTCTTATATTTCAAAAATTCATATATCCTCTTTGAGTATTCAAGAGAAGTCATCGGTAATATTCTTCGGTATTTGCTGCAAAAAACTTGGTTAAAATCTCACTTTTAAGTTGTTAAATTGATTAAGTTACGTGATTTCAATTATTATGTAGCTACACATCCGCATAAGATTAATTTTTTCTAAAAAATATAGAACAATTCTAAAATTGTATAATCTACAGATTATAACTACTGAAAGTTATTTGAACATTTATTTTCTAGTGTAGATAAATCGAATAAAATAAACGTGGGGTACATGATGTTAAGATTTTAAATTTAAATCATCAAATAAATAAGATCAAAATTGAATATAAATTCGTCATTACCTGCAGGTACATGAGTCAACCTTCCAATTGTGAAGCCTTGCTTTTGAGGAAACCACTTTGAAGCATCGTCCTTCCAAAAAAACTTAGTTGAAAACTCAACATAAGTCAGACTTTGAGTATAGGGATATGACATGTTCGCCGCCATCCATCCCAAAAACATGGACTTATGAGATATTGCTCCTTTGACGATATCATTCACATTAGAAGTTTCACCATAAACAACAGGTTGCTCATCCTCCAAATGGAATGGAAGTCTAATCACAAATGGTTCTTTCTCTTGGATTTCGTATCCAAATAAACGTCAAACTGCCTCACATGTCGAAATGTACCTACAATCATAGTAATTTCTAATTTCGTCAACAACTTGTGTGGCTTCTGATGGATCACCAGCATTGTATAGAGGAGCTGTTACACGGTCATTACCCTTGTGTACATACTTAAACAGATACTTAATAGAACTTGTTTGGCATGTGTATTCCACATTTATGTGGCACCCGAACTTGAGCAACAATTCTGGATTATATGGAACAATGAACTTATTGTCTAGTACACATTCCCTTTTCTTCACTGTTCGACTGTTATCAGTACGCCTATATTTGGGAAATTCAACTTCATCAATGAGTGTTCGTTGTCTAAACTCTTTTGGATAGAACTTTGAACAGGATCCATTCTTCATGCAAGGTGAATTCTTGTTGTATGGACCACATGGACCAGGTACCATGTAATTTTGAACAGCTCCATGAAGATTTGGCCTTCGATTTTCATCAGGAATCTCAACTATTATATGTTTTTCTATATCATCTCGTATTTGTGGCTTGAACTCGTTACTCATGAATAAAAGGATATGTGTGATGTGTGGAAAACGATCCAACACAAAACTCACCGGCAAGTGTACCAGGTCGCATCAAGTAATAATAACTCACGTGAGTGAGGTCGATCCCACATGGATTGAAGGATTGAGCAATTTTAGTTTAGTGGTTGATTTAGTCAAGCAAACAAGAGTTGATTTGGGTGATTTGTAATTGACAGAAGGTAAATTGCATGAATTGTAAAGGGAGAGGGATGAACTGTAGTAAATTAAAGAAAACCGAAAGTAAAAGTGCTAAATCTTAAAGAATAAGTAAAGTAAATGACAGAAACTTAAAGTGCAAGAAATGTAAATTGCAGAAGCTTAGAGTGCAAGAAATGTAAATTGCTTGAATATTAAAGGGATCAGGGAATTGGGATTGCAGAAATTTAACAAGGAAAAGTAAATTGCAACAAGCAGGAAAGTAAAAAGTGAATTGAATTGAAACAGATTTCAAACAGAAGAACAAATTGGCTTAAAGAAGCCTCAGCAATTAAACAGAAAGAAAATGCAAGATCTCAGGGGTCAAGAGACTAGAAAACCAAGTCTAGATCTCACTGCCTTCTTTGATCCAATTTCAAAAAACAATTGCAGAAAATTTAAAATTAAACAGCAGAAGAACTAAATTCAAATCTCAATTTCTCAAATAGTGCAGTAAATCAAAACAGAGAGAGATCTCAAGGTGAGATTGAGACAGAATTTCCTCAATTCTCAACACCGAAGACTCAAGCTAAGTGTGCAGAAAAAGAAAATAAGAAAACCCAGAGGAAGAGAATTCAATTCTCCTTCCCAACTCTTCCCGAAAACTCTAAATCAACAATGAAAAAAATAAAATTGAGCTCTCCACTGAAATCCAGTAAAAAAAATCTAAAAAGAAAAGCTCCCTAAACTTTAAATCCTAAGCTATTTATACACTCTCTTCAAATGATCATGGAGCCTTGAATTTGGGCCTTGGCCTTGATAGAATTGCATTGAAGATGGCCTTAGTTGGTTGCTCTTGGACTTGAGAGAAAACCGTTTGCAATTTGGACTTTGGAGCCTTTAAGTTTGAGTCAAAGTTTGAGGCAAACTTTAACCCAAACGTTGGAGTGTTACAATTATGCAGAACGGTAATTATCTGTCACTCACGTTTGAGTTCAAGTTTGGGGTCAAACTTGAACTCAAACGTGCTCCTTCCAAGAATGCTTTGGTGCCAACGTTTGCCTCCATGTTTGAGGAAAACTTGAGCGCAAACATTGGCCTCCCCTGCTCCAAGTTTTCGTCCAAGTTTGAGGTTCCCCTGGGGCTTATTGTTGAGCCAATGTTTGCCTTCAAGTTTGAGGCAAACTTGGGCGCAAACTTGGCCTCCCATGGTGCTTGTTGTTGAGCCAACGTTTGCCTCCAAGTTTGAGGCAAACTTGGGCGCAAACTTGGCCTCCCCCAGGGTGTGTTTTTGCTACCTTCTGCCATCCCTTTCTTCAACCTTCCTACAAGCCTTTTGGTCACCTGTCATCAATCAACAAATGCATCAAAGCTATGCTAAAATCAGGAGACTTCTTATTATCCTTGATATATAAGCAATTATAGCACAAAACCTCATGAAAATGCATCAATTTACTCATGGTTGATTGAATCTAAATACATATGAATTTTTACCCAAATGGCTTACTTGTATCTCAAGAAAGTGCATAAAACCTATTAAAAACAAAGGAAAAAGGCTACTAAAACTAGGCTAAGATGACTTGTCATCAATGTGCATGCGGAAGTCCTCTCTTTTGAAACTCTATAGTGCAAACATCTGAAAATTAAAAAAGACAAATGAGCAAAACATTACAACATAAGATCTTAATAAGGGGTTGCATAAATACAGACTTACATCCCAAAATTTTGCCAAAGATTTTTCCCCCTTTTAGGTCATCAATCAAACTATCAAGCTTGATCTTGAAAATTCGACACAATATATCAGGACGGTCTTCTACCTTCAATCCAATGAGAGTCACTGATAAACCACTATTTTATGGTTTATCTTGTGCTCAATTGAGTGGTTTTTATCTACTCTTTACCCACTTATTCATACTATTTGCATGGTTTTATATTTCCTTCCTGATTATGTGCTTTGATTGAAAACATGCTTCTTTGGACTTATATTTGCTTATTATTAATTCTCTCTTATCACCATTAGATGCCTTGATATGTGTGTTAAGTGATTTTAGAGATTACAGGGCAAGAATGGCTTGGAGGATGGAAAGGAAGCATGCAAAAGTGGAAGGAATGCAAGAAGTTGGAAAAACTGCTAAGCTGTCCAGCCTGACCTCTTCGCACTCAAATGGCTATAACTTTAGCTACAGAGGTCCAAACGATGCAGTTCCAGTTGCGTTAGAAAGCTAACGTCCGGGGCTTAGATTTGATATATAATTTGCCATAGTTACCTTGACACCAGGCGACACGAACGCGTGGGTCACGCGGACGCGTGACCTAGCCAACACCCAATCCGCACGGTCGCGTGGACGACGCAGCCGCGTCACTTTTCTGCGACCTGTACGGACCAGAAAGCGCTGGAAGTGATTTTTGGGCTATTTCTGACCCAGTTTTCGGCCCAGAGAACACAGATTAGAGGCTATAAAGTGGGGGAATGCATCCATTCCTAATGATGCCTCTCATAATTTACTTTTCATGTTTTAGATGTAGTTTTGGAGAGAGAGGAGCCTCTCCTCTCTCTCTCTCTTAGGATTTAGGTAGTGTTTTTAGAAATTAGGATTTAGGACTTCTCTTAGCTTTCTAGAGTGACTCTCAATCCTAGGTTTAATATTCCTTTTTACTATTTAATTTCTCTTTTATATTTTGATTACTCTGAAGCCTTTATTATGTTTGATTGATGTTGCCCAATTGGCTGTTGATGACATTTTTATTTAATGATAATTGAGGTATTTTCAGTTTATAATTATTCTCTTTGAATTAAATTGCCATTGCTTCCCATTTAAGGATATTTTTATTATTCCAGCAATTTTACTTTTTTTTCCCTTTTGGTTCAGATTAAGAATTTAGTAACTCAACAGTTATTAAACTCAACGTAATTAATAATCGTTATCTTGCTAATTGAGCTGAACCTAAATAATCCCAACCTTTTCTTAGGAAATAATTAGGATTCAAAGGTCAATTTAATTAGTCCCTTGACTTTCCTTTGCCCTGGTAAAGGTTGACCAAGTGGGGTTTAGATTCAACTTTTATTATAGTTGAGAGAGATGACTAAGTTAGACCTCTAAATTCCCTTATCTTGCCAAAAGTTGTTTTACCCTTATTTATTTATTTTTAATTGCCATTTACTTTACTTGTCATTTAAATCACTTGCTTCTCACCTTCTAAACCCCGAATTCACAACCTTTATAGCCAATAATAAGAACATACTTCTTTGCAGCTCCTTGAGAAGACGACCCAAGGTTTGAATACTCGGTTAACAATTTTGTAAAGGGGTTTGTTACTTGTGACACCCAAAACGTTTGTACGAAGGGATTTTTGTCGGTTTAGAGACTATTTCTACAACGCGACTGTTTTTATGACATTCTTTACTAGCAAAATCCTAACGTCAAAATGGCGCCGTTGCCGGAGAACTGCTAACGTGTGCCTTATTATTGGTTATTGTAAATATTTTTCTTTTGCTTGTTTATTTATTTTCGTTCTTCCTTTTTATCTTTATTTGCTACTATGAACTCTCACCCCTCTCGCTTTGATTTTGGTTCTAATATTGTTAAAGGAAATAGAAGTTACAGCAGGAATGTGCATCAAGGTCAGACCAATCAAGGATGGATGGAACCAAAAGGATCTAATCAACCCTTTTGGCAGCAACACCCTCCGAGATATCCTGGACAAAGACCATTCTACCGCACATACCCAGCTGAAAGACATGGTGGACAACCTTGTAACTACCAACAAGCCCCACCCCGTGCATATGAACCGTCCTTTCAACATAACCTCGAACCACCACACTCACAAGCTTCTCTTCACCATTCGCCATCATATGATCCTTCCTTACCCCAATACCAATCCAATCGTTCCCAATCATCACCACTTCCCTATGTATCATGTCTAAGTCCAGCAAACCGCGAAGCAGAGGATCGCCTAAAAGAAACAATAACTAAATTTCAAACAACCATTCAACAACTGGAGCACGCACTAATCCAATGGGCCACTAAACGCTCAAATATACAAGGATCAACCACAGCTCCATGTGGACAACCCGATGAAGAGCGTAGCACGAAAGAAATACTAGAGACTCCAGTGGACAAGGCAGAGAATGAATTTGTACTAGAACAATTAGAAGAGGCTGTCTTTGTTCAAGAAGAAGAGTTGGTTGAAGATCTAGGCGATGCTGAACTTCCTTGGGAATCCAGAATTGAGGAAAACTCCGTCCAGGATGCTACAATTGATGCTAAGGAAGATACTGTACAATCTCCAAGGCAAGTCGTTTATGAGGAATCAGACAGAATAATCCAAGAAGCAAATTCCCTTGATGATGATGATCACGAGTCCTCTTCTCTCAGTGATGAACTTGCATCTGCAAGTGAATTCCTTGAAATCGAAGAATCTTCCCCAAGTGAATACGAAAATGATGCAGAGGTAGATTTCTCTCAACCTCCAATCTATGACTGAGTGATGAGGAAGACACAGAAGAATTTGACTCGGACACAGATACAATTGAGGACTCTTGCAAGGATGTGGAGGAATTCACAGAAGAGCATAAGGGAGTAAAACTTACAGAACCACCAGAAACACCTATCCCAAGGCCACTACCACCTAATACAAGCTTCAAGTGGGTACAATCCTTAACTTACAATTTTACTTATTCACTTAAATATGGTTTACTTGAAACAGATGGCCAGCTTAGAGCTCTCTGCGGCTTTAAGAGTAAAAGGGAAATGGCTCGTACTTAGAGCTGGTGCACAAGGTTCAATAAAATTCCACGCTTCACCTCAAAGTACACGGATTGGTATCATGCTCAATTGCATGGATCACGGAGAACGTTTGGTCACCACAGTGAGATTCTACTTTTTAACCCGCCCGAATGGAAACTTACAAATCAAAACGGAGGTGGATTTAAAAGCAAGGCTTGGAATCCTGGAGTTTATTCTGACATTTATCACCCCGGGAACCTAAAAATCTGTTTGAAGCTGTTCAGAAGCTTCACATGCCTAGTTTGGGACCCTGGAGGCTATTGGCATTCCAAGCACTGGTGGAGATTTTTGGACGAATTTAAACATAAGCCACCCTAACCGGAAGCTCCTCGAATGTCCAACTTAAGGACTCTAACTAAAAGTGCTAGGTGGGAGACAACCTACCATGGTATGGTCGTTTCTTTTTCAGTTTATTTCATCATTATTTGTTTTTATTTTTATTTCCTTTTCATTTTACTTTAGTAAACCTGGAATCATGCATAGCACTCATATTAATCACTGCATTATGCATTGTTCATGCATATATAAAAATTTTTTTTTTTCGCTACGCGACGCGATCGCATCAGCGACGCGTCCGCGTCACTTGGAGAGAAAGGAAAATTAAAAGTGAACAGAGAGTCACGCAGGAGCGTGGTTGGAGGCGTGCTAATGGCACATATCGACCCACGTGACCGCGTCGCTGACGCGTCCGCGTCGAATGGGAAGTATGGCCTCCCACGCGACCGCGTGCCCCACGCGGCCGCGTGCTCCACGCGGCCGCGTGCCCTGCATTTTCGACGTAAAAGGGTGCACAATGCCATATTGTGCGAGAGTGGTGCTGGATTGGTGCTGGAAGCACAATCCTTGTCACGCGACCGCGTTGCCGACGCGGCTGCGTCAATTATTTTCTGACGCACACTCACGCGATTGCGTGCCCCACGCGATCGCGTCACCCAATTTTGGCAATTAAATTGAATCGAACAGAGAGTTGCACTGGAGCGAGGCTGCACTCGCGCCAGCAGCGCAACACGGGTCACGCGACCGCGCGACTGACGCGATCGCATCGTCTTACCTGACGCGTACCCACGCGAACGCGTGCCTTCCGCGGCCGCGTCGCATGCGCCGCACAGCTCACCCTAAAACTGCCACATATCTTATCTTTCTCTCCTCCAAATCCTAATTTTTTCTTCTCCTTTCTTATTTACTTCCTCTTCCCTTCTTTCCCTTCTCATTCTTCTTTTTTTTATTTTATTTTAATTTATTTGCATATCTCATTCATTGCATTTTAAATTTGTGCATATTTTTATTTTCTTTTCTGAATTTTTTATTTTTCCATTGGTGTTAAATATCCCTTCTTATTCAACTGTTACAACTTTTCTTGAATTTATTTTGGTAACTTGTTTTACACTGTTGGGAAATACTATTTAAGTCAATGTTAATCTTTTATGTTATTTGTATTAATTTTGCATTGACATGAATTTATATTGTCTTACACTCTCCTCCCCTATGTTACAAATTTTATACCACTGGTATGCCACGGCTTCTATCATTTTCTCACGTACATGTTAAAGCTTCCATGTAAATGAGACCATTATCATTTGGCATTAACCCACCCATAGTTCATTTATTTTCTTATCTTTATTACTGGGTTACTTTTTCTTCCCTTTTTCTTTCAGGATGGCCACCCGAAAGGGAATCAGAAGACGTTTACATGGGGAGACAGACAAGTCCATCTGCAAAATCTTGAAGAAAAGCTTCAGTTGGAACAACCCGTCCACCTGCACATCTCAGCATGCACCGAGGACGGTGCAATCTTTAAGTGTGGGGAGGTCGATACCGATCTCCGTGGGTTAGTACTTTCTTTTCAACACCAATAATCTTATTTTCTTTATTTGTTCATTGTTGCATCTGCATATTTGATTGCATATTTATTTGATGATTTTGTGCATTTAGTTACTACTTGGTTAAAATAATAAATTTCTTTTAAAATCCTATTTTTGAAAAATTTCACTAATTTAAATTGAAAATTTTTATGTTAAAAATTTGTTTGAAGTTGTAATTGGAACACAGTTTTTGAGCCAAAGAACACACTGATGAGCGGATAATTTATACGCTTTTTGGCATTGTTTTTAGTATGTTTTTAGTATATTTTAGTTAGTTTTTAGTATATTTTTATTAGTTTTTAGTTAAAATTCACTTTTCTGGACTTTACTATGAGTTTGTGTGTTTTTCTGTGATTTCAGGTATTTTCTGGCTGAAATTGAGGGTCCTGAGCAAAAATCTGATTCAGAGACTGAAAAGGACTGCAGATGCTGTTGGATTCTGACCTCCCTGCACTCGACGTGGATTTTCTGGAGCTACAGAAGCCCAATTGGCGCGATCTCAACGGCGTTGGAAATTAGACATCCTGGGCTTTCCAGAAATGTATAATAGTCCATACTTTGCCCGAGATTTGATGGCCCAAACCGGCGTGGCAAATCAGCCTCAGAATTTCCAGCGTTTAACGCTGGAACTGGCATAAAACTTGGAGTTAAACGCCCAAACTGGCATGAACGCTGGCGTTTAACTCCAGAAAAAGTCTCTACAAATGAAAGCTTCAATGCTCAGCCCAAGCACACACTACGTGGACCCAGAAGTGGATTTTTATGTCATTTACTCATTTCTGTATACCCTAGGTTACTAGTTCACTATTAATAGGATCTTTTGACATTGTATCTGGACCGGATGACACTTTACACGTTTCTGTGTGTACTTCCTACAGCATGAGTCTCTAAACCCCATGGTTGGGGGTGAGGAGCTCTGCTGTGTCTTGATGGATTAATGCAATTACTACTGTTTTTCATTCAATTATGCTTGCTTCCATTCTAAGATATTACTTGTTCTTAAACTGGATGAATGTGATGATCCATGACACTCATCATCATTCTCAACTATGAACGTGTGCCTGACAACCAGAATCTTCGTGGTATAAGCTAGAACTGATGGCGGCATTCAAGAGAATCCGGAAGGTCTAAACCTTGTCTGTGGTATTCTGAGTAGGATTCAATGATTGAATGACTGTGACGAGCTTCAAACTCCTGAGGGCGGGGCGTTAGTGACAGACGCAAAAGAATCACTAGATTCTATTCCGGCCTGATTGAGAACCGACAGATGGATAGCCGTGCCGTGACAGGGTGCGTTGAACATTTTCACTGAGAGGATGGGAGGTAGCCACTGACAACGGTGAAACCCTTGCATACAGCTTGCCATGGAAGGAGCCTTGCGTGCTTGAAGAAGAAGACAGTAGGAAAGCAGAGATTTAGGAGATGGAGCATCTCCAAAACCTCAACCTGTTCCCCATTACTGCAGAACAAGTACTTATTTTATGTTCTTTTACTTTTCACAATCAACCTTGATAATTATTGATATCCTGACTAAGATTTACAAGATAGCCATAGTTTGCTTCAAGCCGACAATCTCCGTGGGATCGACCCTTACTCACGTAAGGTATTACTTGGACGACCCAGTGCACTTGCTGGTTAGTTGTACGGGATTGCAAAGTGTGATTGCAATTTCGTGCACCAAGTTTTTGGTGCCGTTGCCGGGGATTGTTCGAGTTTGGACAACTGACGGCTTATCTTGTTGCTTAGATTAGGACTGTTTTGTTTTCGTCGGTTTAGAGTCTTTTAGTTGAGTCTAGTTTCATATTTTAAGTTTGGTGTCAATTGCATGCTTTTGTTTTTCTTCTAATTTTCGAATTTGCATGTCTTTAGCCCCTTTTTGATCCGTAAAAATTCTAAGTTTGGTGTCCTCTTTGTGTTTTTCCTTTAAAATTTTCAAAAATTTTTGTTTGATTTTCTAAAAATTTTAAGTTTGGTGTCATTTTGTTGTTTTTCTCTTTCCTCATTTCAAAAATCAAATCTTTTTCATAAAAATTTTTCAATCATATCTTTCTAATTGCTAATCTCCAAAATCTTTTTAATTAACTAATTGATTCAGTTTTCAATTTGCTTTGATCTTATTTTCTTTTAATTTTTGAATTTTTATTTTATTTTCCTTTTGTTTTTATTTTATTTTTCGGTTAATTCAAAAAAAAATATATTTTTATCTATTTGCAATCCATATCATTTCCCTTTATCCATTATGGACCTAAGTGGGATTGATCAGTCCAGAAGGACTCTGGGGTCATATGCTAACCCCATTACAGCTGCATATGGGAGTAGTATCTGTACACCTCCCATCAAAGCAAGCAGCTTTGAGCTAAACCCTCAACTCATTATCATAGTGCAGCAAAATTGCCAGTATTCCGGTCTTCCTCAGGAAGAGCTTACTGAGTTTCTGGCACAGTTCTTACAAATTGCTGACACAGTACGTGATAAAGAGGTGGATCAGGATGTCTACAGACTATTACTGTTTCCATTTGCTGTAAAAGATCAAGCTAAGAGGTGGTTGAATAACCAACCCACGCAAGCATAAAGACATGGAAACAGTTATCAGACAAATTCCTGAATCACTTTTACCCTCCAAAGAGGATGACACAGTTAAGGCTGGACATCCAAGGCTTTAAACAAGAGGATAATGAATCCCTTTATAATGCCTGGGAGAGGTATAGAGGTATGCTAAGAAAATGCCCCTCTGAAATATTTTCAGAGTGGGTACAGTTAGACATCTTCTACTATGGGCTTACAGAAAAAGCTCAGATGTCTTTAGACCACTCAGCTGGTGGATCTATACACATGAGGAAGACAATTGAGGAAGCTCAAAAGCTTATAGACACTGTTGCTAGAAATCAATATTTGTACTCTAGCAATGAGTTCTCCCCAAAAGAGGAAGTCATGGCAGTAGCCACTGATCCCAATCCTCAAGAACAGATGATTGAGCTTAATCAACAATTGCTCCTGATGACAGAACAGTTAGCAGAATTTAAAGAGATGCTCCACGAAACTAAAGTTGCTAACAAGAATATAGAACTGCAGTTGAATCAAGCAAAACAGCAAATATCTAAATAGATAACAGAAGAATGTCAAGCAGTTCAACTGAGGAGTGGGAAGACATTGAATAACACTGCTCAAAAGAACAAAAAGCCAAATAAGGAACAATTGACAGAGGATAACCAAACCACTGTTCAAAATCCCTCTGAGGACAGTAAGAGCCCAGAGAGGAACACTTTTGGCGTTCAAACGCCAGAAAAGGGGGGAAAGCTGGCGTTAAACGCCCATTCCTTGCCCAGTTCTGACGTTCAAACGCCAGAGAAGGGAGAGAAGTTGGCGTTAAACGCCCAATCTTCACCCAATTCTGGCGTTCAGACGCCAAAAGAGGATCAGACACCTGAGAGTGCTGACAGTAATCCCTCTAAAAAGGCTTCTTCAACCACTTCTGTAAGGAATAAACCTGCAGAATCTAAGGTTGAAGAATATAAAGCCAAGATGCCTTATCTTCAGAAACTCCGCCAAGCGGAACAGGATAAGCAATTTGCCCGCTTTGCAGACTATCTAAGGACTCTTGAAATAAAGATTCCGTTTGCAGAGGCACTTGAGCAAATACCTTCTTATGCTAAGTTCATGAAAGAAATCTTAAGTCATAAGAAGGATTGGAGAGAAACTAAAAAAGTATTTCTCACTGAAGAATGCAGTGCAGTCATCTTGAAAAGCTTACCAGAAAAGCTTCAAGATCCAGGGAGCTTTATGATACCATGCACATTAGAAGGCGCTTGCACTAAGACAGCCTTATGTGATCTTGGAGCAAGTATCAATCTAATACCTGCATCCACTATCAGAAAGCTTGGGTTGACTGAAGAAGTCAAACCAACCCGGATATACCTCCAACTTGCTGATGGCTCCATTAAACATCCATCAGGCATAATAGAGGACATGATTGTCAAGGTTGGGCCATTCGCCTTTCCAACTGACTTTGTGGTGCTGGAAATGGAGGAGCACAAGAGTGCAACTCTCATTCTAGGAAGACCTTTCCTAGCAACTGGACGAACTCTTATTGATGTACAAAAAGGGGAAGTAACCCTGAGAGTCAATGAGGATGAGTTCAAGTTGAATGCTGTAAAAGCTATGCAGCATCCAGACACACCAAATGACTGCATGGGCGCTGACATTATTGACTCTCTGGTAGAAGAGATCAATATGACTGAAGGCCTAGAATCAGAGCTTGAGGACATCTTCAAGGATGCTCAACCTGATCAAGAAGAACTAGGGGAAACAAAGGAATTTTCGAAAATTCCTCAGGAGGAGGATAAGCCTCCCAGACCTGAACTCAAACCACTACCACCATCCCTGAAGTATGCATTTCTGGGAGAGAGTGACACTTTTCCAGTGCTAATAAGCTCTGCTTTAAATCCACAGGAAGAGGAAGCACTGATTCAAGTGCTAAGGACACACAAGACAGCTCTTGGGTGGTCCATAAGTGATCTTAAGGGCATTAGCCCAGCTAGATGCATGCACAAGATCCTGTTGGAGGATAATGCCAAACCAGTGGTCCAACCACAGAGGAGGCTAAATCCAGCCATGAAGGAGGTGGTGCAGAAAGAGGTCACTAAATTACTAGAGGCTGGGATTATTTATCCTATTTCTGATAGCCCCTGGATGAGCCCTGTACAAGTTGTCCCCAAGAAGGGAGGCATGACAGTGGTTCATAATGAAAAAAATGAACTGGTTCCTACAAGAACAGTCACAGGGTGGCGTATGTGTATTGATTACAGAAGGCTCAATACAGCCACCAGAAAGGATCATTTTCCTTTACCATTCATAGACCAAATGCTAGAAAGACTAGCTGGTCATGATTATTACTGCTTTTTGGATGGCTATTCAGGTTACAACCAAATTGCAGTAGATCCTTAGGACCAAGAGAAAACAGCATTTACTTGCATTTCTGGCGTGTTTGCCTACAGGAGGATGCCTTTTGGTCTGTGTAATGCTCCTGCAACCTTTCAAAGATGCATGTTATCCATCTTCTCTGATATGGTGGAGAAATTCCTGGAAGTCTTCATGGATGACTTTCAGTATATGGAGACTCATTCAGCTCCTGTCTTAACCACCTAGCACTTGTCCTGAAAAGGTGCCAAGAGACTAACCTGGTTTTAAACTGGGAGAAATGTCACTTTATGGTGACTGAAGGAATTGTCCTTGGACACAAAATTTCAAGCAGGGGAATAGAGGTGGATAAGGCAAAGGTAGAGGTAATTGAAAAATTACCACCACCTGCCAATGTTAAGGCAATCAAAAGCTTTCTGGGGCATGCAGGATTCTACAGAAGGTTTATAAAGGATTTTTCGAAAATTGCAAAACCTTTGAGTAACCTGCTAGCTGCTGACACACCATTTGTGTTTGACACACAGTGTCTGCATGCATTTGAGACCCTGAAAGCTAAGCTAGTCACAGCACCAGTCATCTCTGCACCCGATTGGACATTGCCATTTGAACTAATGTGTGATGCCAGTGACCATGCCATTGGTGCAGTGTTGGGACAGAGGCATAACAAGCTTCTGCACGTCATTTATTATGCCAGCCGTGTTCTAAATGATGCACAGAAGAATTACACAACCACAGAAAAAGAGTTACTTGCAGTGGTCTATGCTATTGACAAGTTTAGATCCTATCTAGTGGGATCCAAAGTGGTTGTGTACACTGACCATGCTGCTCTTAAATACTTACTCACAAAGCAGGATTCAAAACCCAGGCTAATAAGATGGGTGTTGCTTCTGCAAGAGTTTGACATAGAAATAAGAGACAGAAAAGGGACAGAGAACCAGGTAGCTGATCATCTGTCCCGAATAGAACCAGTAGCTGGGGCGTCCCTCCCTTCTACTGAGATTTCTGAGACTTTCCCAGATGAGCAACTCTTTGCCATTCAGGAAGCTCCATGGTTTGCAGATATTGCGAACTATAAAGCTGTGAGGTTCATACCCCAGGAGTACAGCAGAGTGCAAAGAAAGAAATTAATTTCAGATGCCAAGTACTACCTATGGGATGAGCCATATCTCTTTAAGAGATGTGCAGACGGAATGATCCGCAGATGTGTACCCAGAGAAGAAGCACAGAGGATCCTATGGCACTGCCATGGATCACAGTATGGAGGACATTTTGGAAGTGAGCGAACAGCCACTAAAGTCCTCCAATGTGGCTTCTACTGGCCTACTCTCTATAAAGATGCCCGAGAGTTTGTGCGTAACTGTGACAGTTGCCAAAGAGCTGGTAACTTGCCTCACGGATATGCCATGCCTCAACAAGGGATATTAGAGATAGAATTGTTTGATGTATGGGGAATTGACTTCATGGGTCCATTCCCACCATCATACTCAAACACTTACATTCTGGTAGCAGTGGACTATGTATCTAAGTGGGTAGAAGCAATTGCTACACCCACTAATGATACTAAGACCGTGCTGAAATTCCTCCAGAAACACATCTTCAGCAGATTTGGTGTTCCCAGAGTACTAATCAGTAACGGGGGCACTCATTTCTGCAATAGACAGTTATACTCTGCTATGGTCAGATATGGAATTAGCCACAAAGTGGCAACTCCGTATCATCCACAGACAAATAGGCAAGCTGAAGTCTCTAACAGAGAGCTAAAAAGAATCCTAGAACGGACTGTGATAGCCCGAAGAAAGGATTGGGCAAAGAGTTTGGATGATGCTCTGTGGGCATACAGAACAGCATTCAAGACTCCAATAGGAACCTCTCCATACCAACTGGTGTATGGGAAGGCCTGTCATCTGCCCGTGGAACTGGAACATAAAGCCTACTGGGCAACCAGGTTCCTAAACATGGATGCTCAATTAGCTGGTGAAAAAAGATTGCTCCAGCTAAATGAGCTAGAGGAATTCAGACTCAATGCCTTTGAAAATGCAAAAATTTATAAGGAAAAGGCAAAGAAGTGGCATGACAAGAAGTTGTCATCCAGAGTCTTTGAGCCAGGACAAAAAGTTCTGCTCTTCAACTCTAGGCTCAGATTGTTTCCAGGAAAACTTAAGTCCCGGTGGAGGGGTCCGTATGTGATTACAGGAGTGTCACCATATGGATATGTTGAGCTTCAGGATATTGATTCTGACAAAAAGTTCATTGTTAATGGACAGAGAAACAAGCATTATCTTGAAAGCAATATTGAGCAGGAATGCTCAAAACTGAGGCTGGAATGATCCTCAGTAAAGGTCCAGCTAAAGACAAAAAAGAAGCACTTGCTGGGAGGCAACCCAGTCATTAGCAGGTTATATGTTTTGTTTCTACAGAGGCAAGTATCAAAAATGAAGGAATTCACAGAGTTACAGAAGGATTTGGTGCAAAAAGCAGAGAAACAGAGCTTACTGGCGAAAAAACGCCAGTAAGGGGCATTTTGGGCGTTAAACGCCATAATGGGCACCATTCTGGGCGTTTAACGCCAGTAAAGGTGCCATTTTGAGCGTTAAACGCCAGAATGGGCACCATTCTGGGCGTTTAACGGCAGGTGTGCAGCATCCTGGGCGTTTAGCAAAATGCCCAGTGATAAAGGGAATCCTGGCGTTTAACGCCAGCCAGGGCACCTGGCTGGGCGTTAAATGCCCACATTGGCTGACAAATGGGCGTTAAACGCTAGAATGGATACCATTCTGGGCGTTTAACGCCAGAAAGGCGGGGGACCAAGATTTTGCTTTCCAATCAAATTTTTTTCAAACTTTCCTTTTCTGACCCATACTTTTCTACATAAACACATTTCAACCTTTCATCATTCACCTTCAAATCTTCAAAAATCAAAATCATTCTTCAAATCTCTCAAATCAATCCCAAATCTTGTTCAAAAACTCACCAATCTCTCAAAATCTCTTCACATCTTCTCAAATCTCCTTCCAATTTTTCGAAATCTCTTCTTCCCCCCTTATATATAGACGTTCGGCCTCACCATTCCCCCACACCATTCGAATTTGCTCTTCTCCTCTCTCTCCTCCTTCCTTTCTTTTGCTTGAGGACAAGCAAACCTCTAAGTTTGGTGTGCTTTTCCGTGATCACTGAGCCAAGATTCATCAAGATCATGGCTCCTAAGGGAAAACAAACCAATTTAAGAGGAAAGAAAGAGAATAATCCAAAGAATCTTTGGAATCAAGAGAAGTTCTTAACCAAAGAACATGAAGACCATTAACACAAAATAATGGGTCTGAGGTCAGTGATCCCGGAAGTTAAATTTGATCTGAAAGAAGTTGAATATCCGGGGATCCAAGAGCAAATTCAAAACAGAGGATGGGAAATTCTAACCAATCCTGAGATAAAGGTTGGAAGAAATATGGTTCAGGAATTCTACTCAAATCTGTGGCTAACAGATAAGCAGAGAATGACTGGAACTGCCTACCATACCTACAGAACCATGGTCAGAGGGAAAGTTATGTACTTCCATCTGGACAAAATAAGAGAAATCTTCAAATTGCCTCAACTGCAGGATGATCCTGATTCCTTTAATAGGAGAATGGTGAGAGCAGATAAAGGGTTGGATCAAGTTCTAGAGGACATATGCATCCCTGGAACTAAGTGGATAACCAATTCAAAGGGTGTCCCAAACCAACTCAAGAGGGGAGACCTCAAACCAATTACAAGAGGTTGGCTAGACTTTATTGGGCATTCCATACTGCCCACTAGCAACCGTTCTGAAGTCACTATCAAGAGAGCAGTGATGATTCATTGCATTATGCTTGGAAAAGAAGTGGAGGTTCATCATGTGATTGCTTGTGAGATCTACACAATTGCAAATAAGAATTCCACTGAAGCCAAATTGGCTTACCCAAGCTTGATCTC
Organism: Arachis hypogaea; assembly: GCF_003086295.3. Classification (NCBI taxonomy): domain Eukaryota; kingdom Viridiplantae; phylum Streptophyta; class Magnoliopsida; order Fabales; family Fabaceae; genus Arachis; species Arachis hypogaea. Next base: position 78,131,193 of record NC_092036.1, read on the forward strand.
CTTGCTCTGTAAAGAGGCTGGGGTAAAGATGGGAGTAGATGAATTCATACCCATTGAACATCCAATCACCAAGAAGTCAATGGAAGGACAAGTGCAAGACAACTCTATCAAAAGGAAGGCGCAGGAGTTCCTCCCTGAATTTCCTGAAATTGGCTACTGGGCCAGCCTAGAAGCATCTATCACCAAGTTGCAAGAAACTATGGAGCAACTTAAGGAAGAACAGCAGAATCAAACTGCATGCTCTGCAAATTGCTGAAGGAACAAGAGAAGCAGGGGCGTGAACTTCAAGAACTGAAACGCCAAAAAATTCTCCCCTCAATTTGAGGGAGCATCCACTTCTCAAAATCAAGGTTGTTGAGTCCTAACTCTGTGAAAACCTCTATTATTAGGAGCCTATTTAATTTTTTTTGTTTTTTTTTGTTTTCTATTTTAGTATCATCTTATATCTATTTTTGAGTCTTGTTCTTAATTCATAATTAATAAAATTTAAAATTCATGTCTTAAAGCTATGAATGTCCTATGAGTCCATCACCTCTCTTAAATGAAAAGTGCTTTAATAACAAAAGAACAAGAAGTACAGGATTTCGAATTTATCTTTGAAACTAGTTGAATTAGTTTGATGTGGTGACAATACTCTTTGTTTTCCGAATAAATGATTGAACAGTGTATATGTATTTTGAATTTGTTGTTTTGAGAATGTTAAAATTGTTGGCTCTTGAAAGAATGAATGAAAAAGAGAACTGTTATTGAGGATCTGAAAAATCATCAAATTGATTCTTGAAGCAAGAAAAAGCATTGATTCAAAAAAAAAAACGAAAAAAAGAAAGAAAAGAAAGAGAAAAAAAAGAAAAGAAAGAAATAAAGTTGTGATCCAAGGCAAAAAAAGAGTGTGCTTAAGAACCCTGGACACCTCTAATTGGGGACTCTAGCAAAGCTGGGTCACAATCTGAAAAGGTTCACCCAAGTATGTGTCTGTGGCATGTATGTATCCGGTGGTAATACTGGAAGACAGAGTGCTTTGGGCCACAGCCAAGACTCATACACTAGCTATTTTCAAGAATCATTATACTTAACTAGGAGAATCAATAACACTAACTGAGTTCTGAGTTACTATAGATGCCAATCATTCTGAAGTTCAAGGGATGAAGTGAGATGCCAAAACTGTTCGGAAGCAAAAAGCTACTAGTCCCGCTCATCTAATTGGAGCTAAGTTTCCCTGATATTTTAGAGTCTATAGTATATTCTCTTCTTTTTATCCTACTTTGATTTTCAGTTGCTTGGGGACAAGCAACAATTTAAGTTTGGTGTTGTGATGAGCGGATAATTTATACGCTTTTTGGCATTGTTTTTAGTATGTTTTTAGTATATTTTAGTTAGTTTTTAGTATATTTTTATTAGTTTTTAGTTAAAATTCACTTTTCTAGACTTTACTATGAGTTTGTGTGTTTTTTTGTGATTTCAGGTATTTTCTGGCTGAAATTGAGGGTCCTGAGCAAAAATCTGATTCAGAGACTGAAAAGGACTGCAGATGCTGTTGGATTCTGACCTCCCTGCACTCGAAGTGGATTTTCTGGAGCTACAGAAGCCCAATTGGCGCGCTCTCAACAGCGTTGGAAAGTAGACATCCTGGGCTTTCCAGCAATGTATAATCGTCCATACTTTTCCCGAGATTTGATGGCCCAAACCGGCGTGGCAAATCAGCCTCAGAATTTCCAGCGTTTAACGCTGGAACTGGCATAAAACTTGGAGTTAAACGCCCAAACTGGCATGAAAGCTGGCGTTTAACTCCAGAAAAAGTCTCTACAAATGAAAGCTTCAATGCTCAGCCCAAGCACACACTAAGTGGACCCAGAAGTGGATTTTTATGTCATTTACTCATTTCTGTATACCCTAGGTTACTAGTTCACTATTAATAGGATCTTTTGACATTGTATCTTGACCGGATGACACTTTACACGTTTCTGTGTGTACTTCCTACGGCATGAGTCTCTAAACCCCATGGTTGGGGGTGAGGAGCTCTGCTGTGTCTTGATGGATTAATGCAATTACTACTGTTTTTCATTCAATTATGCTTGCTTCCATTCTAAGATATTACTTGTTCTTAAACTGGATGAATGTGATGATCCATGACACCCATCATCATTCTCAACTATGAACGTGTGCCTGACAACCACCTCCGTTCTACCTTAGATTAAGTAGATATCTCTTGGATTCTTTAATCAGAATCTTCGTGGTATAAGCTAGAACTGATGGCGGCATTCAAGAGAATCCGGAAGGTCTAAACCTTGTCTGTGGTATTCTGAGTAGGATTCAATGATTGAATGACTGTGACGAGCTTCAAACTCCTGAGGGCGGGGCGTTAGTGACAGACGCAAAAGAATCACTGGATTCTATTCCGGCCTGATTGAGAACCGACAGATGGATAGCCGTGCCGTGACAGGGTGCGTTGAACATTTCCACTGAGAGGATGGGAGGTAGCCACTGACAACGGTGAAACCCTTGCATACAGCTTGCCATGGATGGAGCCTTGCGTGCTTGAAGAAGAAGACAGTAGGAAAGCAGAGATTCAGGAGATGGAGCATCTCCAAAACCTCAACCTGTTCCCCATTACTGCAGAACAAGTACTTATTTTATGTTCTTTTACTTTTCACAATCAACCTTGATAATTATTGATATCCTGACTAAGATTTACAAGATAATCATAGTTTGCTTCAAGCCGACAATCTCCATGGGATCGACCCTTACTCACGTAAGGTATTACTTGGACGACCCAGTGCACTTGCTGGTTAGTAGTGCGGGATTGCAAAGTGTGATTGCAATCTCGTGCACCAAGTTTTTGGCGCCGTTGCCGGGGATTGTTCGAGTTTGGACAACTGACGGCTTATCTTGTTGCTTAGATTAGGACTGTTTTGTTTTCGTCGGTTTAGAGTCTTTTAGTTGAGTCTAGTTTCATATTTTAAGTTTGGTGTCAATTGCATGCTTTTGTTTTTCTTCTAATTTTCGAATTTGCATGTCTTTAGCCCCTTTTTGATCCGTAAAAATTCTAAGTTTGGTGTCCTCTTTGTGTTTTTCCTTTAAAATTTTCGAAAATTTGTGTTTGATTTTCTAAAAATTTTAAGTTTGGTGTCATTTTGTTGTTTTTCTCTTTCCTCATTTCAAAAATCAAATCTTTTTCATAAAATTTTTTCAATCATATCTTTCTAATTGCTAATCTCAAAATCTTTTTAATTAACTAATTGATTCAGTTTTCAATTTGCTTTGATCTTATTTTCTTTTAATTTTTGAATTTTTATTTTATTTTCCTTTTGTTTTTATTTTATTTTTCGGTTAATTCAAAAAAAAATATATTTTTATCTATTTGCAATCCATATCATTTCCCTTTATCCATTATGGACCTAAGTGGGATTGATCAGTCCAGAAGGACTCTGGGGTCATATGCTAACCCCATTACAGCTGCATATGGGAGTAGTATCTGTACACCTCCCATCAAAGCAAGCAGCTTTGAGCTAAAGCCTCAACTCATTATCATAGTGCAGCAAACTTGCCAGTATTCCGGTCTTCCTCAGGAAGAGCCTACTGAGTTTCTGGCACAGTTCTTACAAATTGCTGACACAGTACGTGATAAAGAGGTGGATCAGGATGTCTACAGACTATTACTGTTTCCATTTGCTGTAAAAGATCAAGCTAAGAGGTGGTTGAATAACCAACCCACAGCAAGCATAAAGACATGGAAACAGTTATCAGACAAATTCCTGAATCACTTTTACCCTTCAAAGAGGATGACACAGTTAAGGCTGGACATCCAAGGCTTTAAACAAGAGGATAATGAATCCCTTTATAATGCCTAGGAGAGGTATAGAGGTATGCTAAGAAAATGCCCCTCTGAAATGTTTTCAGAGTGGGTACAGTTAGACATCTTCTACTATGGGCTTACAGAAAAAGCTCAGATGTCTTTAGACCACTCAGCTGGTGGATCTATACACATGAGGAAGACAATTGAGGAAGCTCAAGAGCTTATAGACACTGTTGCTAGAAATCAATATTTGTACTCTAGCAATGAGTTCTCCCCCAAAGAGGAAGTCATGGCAGTAGCCACTGATCCCAATCCTCAAAAACAGATGATTGAGCTTAATCAACAATTGCTCCTGATGACAGAACAGTTAGCATAATTTAAAGAGATGCTCCACGAAACTAAAGTTGCTAACAAGAATATAGAACTGCAGTTGAATCAAGCAAAACAGCAAATATCTAAACAGATAACAGAAGAATGTCAAGCAGTTCAACTGAGGAGTGGGAAGACATTGAATAACACTGCTCAAAAGAACAAAAAGCCAAATAAGGAACAATTGACAGAGGATAACCAAACCACTGTTCAAAATCCCTCTGAGGACAGTAAGAGCCCAGAGAGGAACACTTTTGGCGTTCAAACGCCAGAAAAGGGGGGAAAGCTGGCGTTAAACGCCCATTCCCTGCCCAGTTCTGGCGTTCAAACGCCAGAGAAGGGAGAGAAGTTGGCGTTAAACGCCCAATCTTCACCCAATTCTGGCGTTCAGACGCCAAGAGAGGATCAAACACCTGAGAGTGCTGACAGTAATCCCTCTAAAAAGGCTTCTTCAACCACTTCTGTAAGGAATAAACCTGCAGAATCTAAGGTTGAAGAATAAAGCCAAGATGCCTTATCCTCAGAAACTCCGCCAAGCGGAACAGGATAAGCAATTTGCCCGCTTTGCAGACTATCTAAGGACTCTTGAAATAAAGATTCCGTTTGCAGAGGCACTTGAGCAAATACCTTCTTATGCTAAGTTCATGAAAGAAATCTTAAGTCATAAGAAGGATTGGAGAGAAACTGAAAAAGTATTTCTCACTGAAGAATGCAGTGCAGTCATCTTGAAAAGCTTACCAGAAAAGCTTCAAGATCCAGGGAGCTTTATGATACCATGCACATTAGAAGGCACTTGCACTAAGACAGCCTTATGTGATCTTGGAGCAAGTATCAATCTAATACCTACATCCACTATCAGAAAGCTTGGGTTGACTGAAGAAGTCAAACCAACCCGGATATGCCTCCAACTTGCTGATGGCTCCATTAAACATCCATCAGGCATAATAGAGGACATGATTGTCAAGGTTGGGCCATTCGGCTTTCCAACTGACTTTGTGGTGCTGGAAATGGAGGAGCACAAGAGTGCAACTCTCATTCTAGGAAGACCTTTCCTAGCAACTGGACGAACTCTTATTGATGTACAAAAAGGGGAAGTAACCCTGAGAGTCAATGAGGATGAGTTCAAGTTGAATGCTGTAAAAGCTATGCAGCATCCAGACACACCAAATGACTGCATGGGCACTGACATTATTGACTCTCTGGTAGAAGAGATCAATATGACTGAAGGCCTAGAATCAGAGCTTGAGGACATCTTCAAGGATGCTCAACCTGATCAAGAAGAACCAGGGGAAACAAAGGAATTTTCGAAAATTCCTCAGGAGGAGGATAAGCCTCCCAGACCTGAACTCAAACCACTACCACCATCTCTGAAGTATGCATTTCTGGGAGAGGGTGGCACTTTTCCAGTGATTATAAGCTCTGCTTTAAATCCACAGGAAGAGAAAGCACTGATTCAAGTGCTGAGGACACACAAGACAGCTCTTGGGTGGTCCATAAGTGATCTTAAGGGCATTAGCCCAGCTAGATGCATGCACAAGATCCTGTTGGAGGATAATGCCAAACCAGTGGTCCAACCACAGAGGAGGCTAAATCCAGCCATGAAGGAGGTGGTGCAGAAAGAGGTCACTAAATTACTAGAGGTTGGGATTATTTATCCTATTTCTGATAGCCCCTGGATGAGCCCTGTACAAGTTGTCCCCAAGAAGGGAGGCATGACAGTGGTTCATAATGAAAAAAATGAACTGGTTCCTACAAGAACAGTCACAGGGTGGCGTATGTGTATTGATTACAGAAGGCTCAATACAGCCACCAGAAAGGATCATTTTCCTTTACCATTCATAGACCAAATGCTAGAAAGACTAGCTGGTCACGATTATTACTGCTTTTTGGATGGCTATTCAGGTTACAACCAAATTGCAGTAGATCCTCAAGACCAAGAGAAAACAGCATTTACTTGCCCTTCTGGCGTGTTTGCCTACAGGAGGATGCCTTTTGGTCTGTGTAATGCTCCTGCAACCTTTCAGAGATGCATGTTATCCATCTTCTCTGATATGGTGGAGAAATTCCTGGAAGTCTTCATGGATGACTTCTCAGTATATGGAGACTCATTTAGCTCCTGTCTTAACCACCTAGCACTTGTCCTGAAAAGGTGCCAAGAGACTAACCTGGTTTTAAACTGGGAGAAATGTCACTTTATGGTGACTGAAGGAATTGTCCTTGGACACAAAATTTCAAGCAGGGGAATAGAGGTGGATAAGGCAAAGGTAGAGGTAATTGAAAAATTACCACCACCTGCCAATGTTAAGGCAATCAAAAGCTTTCTGGGGCATGCAGGATTCTACAGAAGGTTTATAAAGGATTTTTCGAAAATTGCAAAACCTTTGAGTAACCTGCTAGCTGCTGACACACCATTTGTGTTTGACACACAGTGTCTGCATGCATTTGAGACCCTGAAAGCTAAGCTAGTCACAGCACCAGTCATCTCTGCACCCGATTGGACATTGCCATTTGAACTAATGTGTGATGCCAGTGACCATGCCATTGGTGCAGTGTTGGGACAGAGGCATAACAAGCTTCTGCACGTCATTTATTATGCCAGCCGTGTTCTAAATGATGCACAGAAGAATTACACAACCACAGAAAAAGAGTTACTTGCAGTGGTCTATGCCATTGACAAGTTTAGATCCTATCTAGTGGGATCCAAAGTGGTTGTGTACACTGACCATGCTGCTCTTAAATACTTACTCACAAAGCAGGATTCAAAACCCAGGCTAATAAGATGGGTGTTGCTTCTGCAAGAGTTTGACATAGAAATAAGAGACAGAAAAGGGACAGAGAACCAGGTAGCTGATCATCTGTCCCGAATAGAACCAGTAGCTGGGGCGTCCCTCCCTTCTACTGAGATTTCTGAGACTTTCCCAGATGAGCAACTCTTTGCCATTCAGGAAGCTCCATGGTTTGCAGATATTGCGAACTATAAAGCTGTGAGGTTCATACCCCAGGAGTACAGCAGAGTGCAAAGAAAGAAATTAATTTCAGATGCCAAGTACTACCTATGGGATGAGCCATATCTCTTTAAGAGATGTGCAGACGGAATGATCCGCAGATGTGTACCCAGAGAAGAAGCACAGAGGATCCTATGGCACTGCCATGGATCACAGTATGGAGGACATTTTGGAAGTGAGCGAACAGCCACTAAAGTCCTCCAATGTGGCTTCTACTGGCCTACTCTCTATAAAGATGCCCGAGAGTTTGTGCGTAACTGTGACAGTTGCCAAAGAGCTGGTAACTTGCCTCACGGATATGCCATGCCTCAACAAGGGATATTAGAGATAGAATTGTTTGATGTATGGGGAATTGACTTCATGGGTCCATTCCCACCATCATACTCAAACACTTACATTCTGGTAGCAGTGGACTATGTATCTAAGTGGGTAGAAGCAATTGCTACACCCACTAATGATACTAAGACCGTGCTGAAATTCCTCCAGAAACACATCTTCAGCAGATTTGGTGTTCCCAGAGTACTAATCAGTAACGGGGGCACTCATTTCTGCAATAGACAGTTATACTCTGCTATGGTCAGATATGGAATTAGCCACAAAGTGGCAACTCCGTATCATCCACAGACAAATAGGCAAGCTGAAGTCTCTAACAGAGAGCTAAAAAGAATCCTAGAACGGACTGTGATAGCCCGAAGAAAGGATTGGGCAAAGAGTTTGGATGATGCTCTGTGGGCATACAGAACAGCATTCAAGACTCCAATAGGAACCTCTCCATACCAACTGGTGTATGGAAGGCCTGTCATCTGCCCGTGGAACTGGAACATAAAGCCTACTGGGCAACCAGGTTCCTAAACATGGATGCTCAATTAGCTGGTGAAAAAAGATTGCTCCAGCTAAATGAGCTAGAGGAATTCAGACTCAATGCCTTTGAAAATGCAAAAATGTATAAGGAAAAGGCAAAGAAGTGGCATGACAAGAAGTTGTCATCCAGAGTCTTTGAGCCAGGACAAAAAGTTCTGCTCTTCAACTCTAGGCTCAGATTGTTTCCAGGAAAACTTAAGTCCCGGTGGAGGGGTCCGTATGTGATTACAGGAGTGTCACCATATGGATATGTTGAGCTTCAGGATATTGATTCTGACAAAAAGTTCATTGTTAATGGACAGAGAATCAAGCATTATCTTGAAAGCAATATTGAGCAGGAATGCTCAAAACTGAGGCTGGAATGATCCTCAGTAAAGGTCCAGCTAAAGACAATAAAGAAGCGCTTGCTGGGAGGCAACCCAGTCATTAGCAGGTTATATGTTTTGTTTCTACAGAGGCAAGTATCAAAAATGAAGGAATTCACAGAGTTACAGAAGGATTTGGTGCAAAAAGCAGAGAAACAGAGCTTACTGGCGAAAAAACGCCAGTAAGGGGCATTTTGGGCGTTAAACGCCATAATGGGCACCATTCTGGGCGTTTAACGCCAGGTGTGCAGCATCCTGGGGTTTAGCAAAACGCCCAGTGATAAAGGGAATCCTGGCGTTTAACGCCAGCCAGGGCACCTGGCTGGGCGTTAAACGCCCACATTGGCTGACAAATGGGCGTTAAACGCCAGAATGGATACCATTCTGGGCGTTTAACGCCAGAAAGGTGGGGACCAAGATTTTGCTTTCCAATCAAATTTTTTTCAAACTTTCCTTTTTTGACCCATACTTTTCTACATAAACACATTTCAACCTTTCATCTTCACCTTCAAATCTTCAAAAATCAAAATCATTCTTCAAATCTCTCAAATCAATCCCAAATCTTGTTCAAAAACTCACCAATCTCTCAAAATCTCTTCACATCTTCTCAAATCTCCTTCCAATTTTTCGAAATCTCTTCTTCCCCCCTTATATATAGACGTTCGGCCTCACCATTCCCCCACACCATTCGAATTTGCTCTTCTCCTCTCTCTCCTCCTTCCTTTCTTTTGCTTGAGGACAAGCAAACCTCTAAGTTTGGTGTGCTTTTCCGTGATCACTGAGCCAAGATTCATCAAGATCATGGCTCCTAAGGGAAAACAAACCAATTTAAGAGGAAAGAAAGAGAATAATCCAAAGAATCTTTGGAATCAAGAGAAGTTCTTAACCAAAGAACATGAAGACCATTATCACAAAATAATGGGTCTGAGGTCAGTGATCCGGAAGTTAAATTTGATCTGAAGAAGATGAATATCCGGGGATCCAAGAGCAAATTCAAAACAGAGGATGGAAATTCTAACCAATCCTGAGATAAAGGTTGGAAGAAATATGGTTCAGGAATTCTACTCAAATCTGTGGCTAACAGATAACAGAGAATGACTGGAACTGCTACCATACCTACAGAACCATGGTCAGAGGGAAAGTTATGTACTTCCATCTGGACAAAATAAGAGAAATCTTCAAATTGCCTCAACTGCAGGATGATCCTGATTCCTTTAATAGGAGAATGGTGAGAGCAGATAAAGGGTTGGATCAAGTTCTAGAGGACATATGCTCCCTGGAACTAAGTGGATAACCAATTCAAAGGGTGTCCCAAACCAACTCAAGAGGGGAGACCTCAAACCAATTACAAGAGGTTGGCTAGACTTTATTGGGCTTCCATACTGCCCACTAGCAACGTTCTGAAGTCACTATCAAGAGAGCAGTGATGATTCATTGCATTATGCTTGGAAAAGAAGTGGAGGTTCATCATGTGATTGCTTGTGAGATCTACACAATTGCAAATAAGAATTCCACTGAAGCAAATTGGCTTACCCAAGCTTGATCTCCTTGCTCTGTAAAGAGGCTGGGGTAAAGATGGGAGTAGATGAATTCATACCCATTGAACATCCAATCACCAAGAAGTCAATGGAAGGACAAGTGCAAGACAACTCTATCAAAAGGAAGGCGCAAGAGTTCCTCCCTGAATTTCCTAAATTGGCTACTGGGCCACCTAGAAGCATCTATCACCAAGTTTCAAGAAACTATGGAGCAACTTAAGGAAGAACAGCAGAATCAGAACTGCATGCTCTGCAAATTGCTGAAGGAACAAGAGAAGCAGGGGCGTGAACTTCAAGAACTGAAACGCCAAAAATTCTCCCCTCAATTTGAGGAGCATCCACTTCTCAAAATCAAGGTTGTTGAGTCCTAACTCTGTGAAAACCTCTATTATTAGAGCCTATTTTTTTTTTTTTTTTTTTGTTTTCTATTTTAGTATCATCTTATATCTATTTTTGAGTCTTGTTCTTAATTCATAATTAATAAAATTTAAAATTCATGTCTTAAAGCTATGAATGTCCTATGAGTCCATCACCTCTCTTAAATGAAAAGTGCTTTAATCACAAAAGAACAAGAAGTACAGGATTTCGAATTATCTTTGAAACTAGTTGAATTAGTTTGATGTGGTGACAATACTCTTTGTTTTCTGAATGAATGATTGAACAGTGCATATGTCTTTGAATTTGTTGTTTGAGAATGTTAAAATTGTTGGCTCTTGAAAGAATGATGAAAAAGAAACTGTTATTGAGGATCTGAAAAAATCATCAAATTGATTCTTGAAGCAAGAAAAAGCAGTGATTCAAAAAAAACGAAAAAAGAAAGAAAAAAAAAAAAAAGAAAGAAAAGTTGTGATCCAAGGCAAAAAAGAGTGTGCTTAAGAACCCTGGACACCTCTAATTGGGGACTCTAGCAAAGCTGGGTCACAATCTGAAAAGGTTCACCCAAGTATGTGTCTGTGGCATGTATGTATCCGGTGGTAATACTGGAAGACAGAGTGCTTTGGCCACAGCCAAGACTCATACACTAGCTATGTTCAAGAATGATTATACTTAACTAGGAGAATCAATAACACTATCTGAGTTCTGAGTTACTATAGATGCCAATCATTCTGAACTTCAAGGGATGAAGTGAGATGCCAAAACTGTTCGGAAGCAAAAAGCTACTAGTCCCGCTCATTTAATTGAGCTAAGTTTCCTGATATTTTAGAGTCTATAGTATATTCTCTTCTTTTTATCCTACTTTGATTTTCAGTTGCTTGGGGACAAGCAACAATTTAAGTTTGGTGTTGTGATGAGCGGATAATTTATACGCTTTTTGGCATTGTTTTTAGTATGTTTTTGTATATTTTAGTTAGTTTTAGTAATTTTTATTAGTTTTTAGTTAAAATTCACTTTTTGGACTTTACTTGATTTTTGTGTTTTTCTGTGATTTAGGTATTTCTGCTGAATGAGGGTCTGAAAATCTGATTCAGAGACTGAAAAGGCTGAGTGCTGTTGGATTCTGACTCCTGCACTCGAAGTGGATTTTCTGGAGCTACAGAAGCCCAATTAGTGCGTCTCAATGCGTTGAAAGTAGACATCCTGGCTTTCCAGCAATGTTAATAGTCCATACTTTGCCCGAGATTGATGGCCCAAACTGGCGTGGCAAATCAGCCTCAGAATTTCCAGGCGTTTAACACTGGAACTGGCATAAAACTTGGAGTTAAACGCCCAAACTGGCATGAAAGCTGGCGTTAACTCCAGAAAAAGTCTCTACAAATGAAAGTTCAATGCTCAGCCCAAGCAACACTAAGTGGACCCAAAAGTGGATTTTATGTCATCTACTCATTTCTGTATACCCTAGGTTACTAGTTCACTATGAATAGGATCTTTTGACATTGTATCTGGACCGGATGACACTTACACTTTTTTGTGTACTTCCTACGCATGAGTCTCTAAACCCCATGGTTGGGGGTGAGGAGCTCTGCTGTGTCTTGATGGATTAATGCAATACTACTGTTTTTCATTCAATTATGCTTGCTTCCATTCTAAGATATTACTTGTTCTTTAAACTGGATGAATGTGATGATCCGTGACACCCATCATCATTCTCAACTATGAACGTGTGCCTGACAACCACCTCCGTTTACCTTAGATTAAGTAGATATCTCTTGGATTCTTTAATCAGAATCTTCGTGGTATAAGCTAGAACTGATGCGGCATTCAAGAGAATCCGGAAGGTCTAAACCTTGTCTGTGGTATCTGAGTAGGATTCAATGATTGAATGACTGTGACGAGCTTCAAAACTCCTCAAGGGCGGAGCGTTAGTGACAGACGCAAAAGAATCACTGGAGTCTATTCCAGCCTGATTGAGAACCGACAGATGGATAGCCGTGCCGTGACAGGGGTGCGTTGAACATTTCCACTGAGAGGATGGAGGTAGCCACTGACAACGGTGAAACCCCTTGCATACAGCTTGCCATGGAAGGAGCCTTGCGTGCTTGAAGAAGAAGACATAGGAAAG